>NW_027211083.1:112500-119356 GCF_029030835.1 Brachyistius frenatus
CCGTCGTCTTCCTCCTGAAGTCGACCACCATCTCTCTGGTCTTGGCCACGTTCAGGAGCAGGTGATTTCTACCCGCCCACTCCACAAAGTCCTCCACTACTGCCCTGTACTCCTCCTCCCGTCCATCCCTTATACACCCAACCACTGACTCCTCCTCCCGTCCATCCCTTATACATCCTACCACTGACTCCTCCTCCCGTCCACTCCTTATACACCATCGACTGACTCTTCCTCCCGTCCATCCCTTATACATCCTACCACTGCAGAGTCATCAGAGAACTTCTGCAGATGTCTTGACTCTGAGTTGTTCTGGAAGTCAGTGGTGTAGAAGGTGAACAGGAAGGAGACAGAACAGTTCCCTGAGGAGCTCCAGTACCACTGACCACCGTATCAGACAGAACACTGCCCAGACGGACAAACTGTGGTCTGTCTGTCAGGTAGTCAGTGATCCAGGAGATGGTGGACGTGTCCACCTCCACCACCCGCAGCTTCTCACTCAGCAGCAGTGGTTGGATGGTGTTGAATGCACTGGAGAAATCAAAGTACAGACTGGATATAAAACTACAGACTGGATATAAAACTACAGACTGGATATAAAACACAGACTGGATATAAAACTACAGACTGGATATAAAACCACAGACTGGATATAAAACCACAGACTGGATATAAAACCACAGACTGGATATAAAACTACAGACTGGATATAAAACTACAGACTGGATATAAAACCACAGACTGGATATAAAACTACAGACTGGCTATAAACCACAGACTGGATATAAAACTACAGACTGGATATAAAACTACAGACTGGATATAAAACACAGACTGGATATAAAACTACAGACTGGATATAAAACACAGACTGGATATAAAACTACAGACTGGATATAAAACTACAGACTGGATATAAACTACAGACTGGATATAAAAGAGTTCGTAGCTTCAGGTCTGAAAAATGGTTCCAATCCAGAAGTGTCTTCAGCTGCAATACCAGCGAGTGCCACTAGAGGTCGTCTCCAAAAAGCCTCCGGCTCCATAGACTCCCATTCAACTTCTCTCATCAAATCCAAAGTGAATAAAATGTGTCCATCAGTTATCTCGGTGTTGTTAGCTAAAGTCACTCCTTCTTCTTAGTTTTCTGGAGGTCCATCTGAAAATAATCCCTCATTCATTAGAAAAGAAGATTCAAGAAGACCTGTTTTTGGGGGCGTGTCTGTTTGATTGACAGGCCTGTGGTGCAGTCAGGTTACAGCTATCGGTGGGCGGGACGTAGTATCGTCAGGTTTCCGATCAGATCGGTCAGATCCACCGCTGGCTCCTCCCCCAGCTCGTCCAAATATGGTCACTTCCTGCTCCAAACTGCTCTGAACTAACAAAGATGGTGACGGGACAGAATCTGAACTGGAGGATTCATAACGTTCACAAACCAACGATGACATCATTGATGGTTGATGACATCACTGATGGTTGATGAATGGATACAACCGATGATAACAACAACACTGATGTGTGTGTGTGTGTGTGTGTGTGTGTGTGTGTGTGTGTGTGTGTGTGTGTGTTGCAGCACCATGTCGGGTCGGAGGTTACGAGAAGCTGTAAAACAGGTGAGAAACATTAATGTTCATTATTGACATTATTCTCAGCATTATTATTGTATTTCTGTGTTATTATTGTATATTATCATTGTGAGTTATTATTGTGTGCTTTAAAGTTGTGTGTTTATTGTGTGTCAGGAGCTGGAGGCGGGGGGGGCGGAGAGGAACATGGAGGTGGTGATCGCAGGCCTCAGTAACGTCTACACTCACTACATCACCACCTACGAGGAGTACCAGGTACACCGCCGCTGAGGCTCATGGGAGTTGTAATGTTTAGAGGCGTCAGGCAGAATGAGGAAGTTACCGTGGTGGTCGGAGGAAGAACCGGATGTTTTATTTCGGTTCCAGTATTAAAACCAAACAGTAAAAATACTCAACTACAACTCAATGTTTTGTAAGTAAAAAGTTTCTAACTGAGGAAAATGAAGTGAAAAACGTCCCATTTGACTGTTTCACTGTTTTTACCATGAAAACTTATAATTTTACTGAATTATTAATGAGCAGAAAAACCATTCAAACGTTGCAGCTGATTGTTTTTGTTCTTTTCAAGATTACTTTCATCGTTTGACATGAATCAATCGATATCCTGTTTATTTACAATATTATGTGAAATAATTTGAAAATTCATGAATAATATTCATCTCAATTACTGAAAAGAAATGAGATTATTATGGTCTGACTGGCTGCTGTCACTGTGTGTGCTTCAGGTGCAGCGGTACGAAGGAGCTTCCACCATCTACGGTCCACACACGCTCAGTGCGTACGTGCAGACGTACCGCGGCCTGGCCAGAGCCATCGCTCAGGTGGACGACTCAAACACACGGTACCGAACAGAAGAAGCCGGTTCTGCCTCAGCGGACCTCTACATGTGTTGTTGTGTTTCAGGACTCGGTGTCGGCGCTACCTCGTGGCCCGCCGCCGCCCTTCTTCCAGGAGAACCTCTTCAATCTGCTGCCGGCGGCGCGCGTCGACAAAAAACCAGCAAACAGCAGCTTCGGAGACGTCCTGCAGCAGGTCGAACCCGTTTACCGGCAGGTAGGATGCACCTGCACACCCGAGGCGTCCCGCAGGGCTCCGACTGCAGCCGGAGACGTCCTTCAATGGATGTAACATTTGAAAAAGTTATAAATAACAAATCAAAAATGTTTTTAATATCTGTGAGCGGTTGTTTGGTGAGAAGACAGAAATCCGACTTTCTATTATTTGCAGCTGTTAAATAAAACAGTTATTGAAGCAACATGAACACGAGCAGAAGATTATATCTGGAAATCTGATAAGGTAGAAATAAATACATTTTTAAATGGAAAAAAACTATTATTAAAAAAACATCCTAACTGAAAATATCAATGAAATGTCTGAACTGACTTCTACAGCTGATTTTTCACAGTTCACACAATAACAATGTGTTAATATTATTAAGCGACGTCCAGCGCCACCTAGAGACGAACACCTGACATCACCTGCATGTTCCAGCATCAGTCTGACCACACGCTGCTGCTTCTCCGGAAAACAGATGAAGCTTTTCTTTTTGAATGTTTTCCAGGGGGATGTCGTCTCCGTGACGTTCGTAGCAGGAAACCCGAGAAACTCCGGAGACATCGTGAGAATCTTTCATCCATGGTTTTGTGTCTATTAGCTCTTGTTTCGGTTCTTGTTCCTGAGTGTTTCCGTCCTTGTGTTTGTTGCAGAGAGATAAAACCTTTGTTACCGTGGAGATGTTTGACAACAGAACGGAGACCTGGGAGGTCGTCCACACTGATGCATCATGGGAGACCAGGTAGGCCAGTGTGCAGGTGGAAACTGTGATGTAACCTCAGTGGAACTTGAAGCTTCAGTTATTCAATTTCATTTCATTTATATAGCGCCAAATCACAACACAGGTTATTTCATGGCACTTAAGTCTTTACAGCAAGACTTTACAATATTATACAGAGAAACCAACAATTCAACAATCCAGCGGAGATCCTATAAGATCTATCAGGATGATGTGGTTCTATAAGATCTATCAGGATGATGTGGTTCTATAAGATCTGTCAGGATGATGTGGTTCTATAAGATCTGTCAGGATGATGTGGTTCTATAAGATCTCTGTCAGGATGATGTGGTTCTATAAGATCTATCAGGATGATGTGGTTCTATAAGATCTATCAGGATGATGTGGTTCTATAAGATCTGTCAGGATGATGTGGTTCTATAAGATCTATCAGGATGATGTGGTTCTATAAGATCTGTCAGAATGATGTGGTTCTATAAGATCTCTGTCAGGATGATGTGGTTCTATAAGATCTCTGTCAGGATGATGTGGTTCTATAAGATCTATCAGGATGATGTGGTTCTATAAGATCTGTCAGGATGATGTGGTTCTATAAGATCTGTCAGGATGATGTGGTTCTATAAGATCTATCAGGATGATGTGGTTCTATAAGATCTGTCAGGATGATGTGGTTCTATAAGATCTATCAGGATGATGTGGTTCTATAAGATCTGTCAGGATGATGTGGTTCTATAAGATCTATCAGGATGATGTGGTTCTATAAGATCTGTCAGAATGATGTGGTTCTATAAGATCTGTCAGGATGATGTGGTTCTATAAGATCTCTGTCAGGATGATGTGGTTCTATAAGATCTGTAAGGATGATGTGGTTCTATAAGATCTATCAGGATGATGTGGTTCTATAAGATCTATCAGGATGATGTGGTTCTATAAGATCTGTCGGGATGATGTGGTTCTATAAGATCTCTAAGATATGATGGAGCCTGGTCATGTAGAGCTTTGTAAGTCATCAAGAGAATTTTAAATTCTATTCTTGATTTCACAGGAAGCCAGTGAAGAGAAGATAAAACTGGAGAAATATGATCTCTCTTGTTAAATCCCGTCAGTACTCTTGCTGCAGTATTTTGGATCAGCTGCAGGTTTTTAATGAGTAATGTGGACATCCTAACAACAAGGAATTACAATAATCTAGTCTAGAAGTAACAAACACATGAATGAGTTTTTCTGTGTCATGTTGAGGAAGGATTTTCCTGATTTTATTAATATTACGTAGATGAAAGAAGGCAATTCTGGAGATTTGCTTTAGCCCAAGGTTCCTCACAGTGGTGCTGAGGCCAAGACGACATCATCTAGAGTAACTAAGTGATCAGAGAAAGCGTATCTGAGGATTTTAGGACCAAGTACAAGAACTTCTGTTTTGTCTGAGTTTCGAAGCAGGAAATTGTTGGTCATCCAGGACTTTATGTCTTTTAGACAGACTTCAAGTTTTACTAAGTGATTTCAGTTATGGAGAACGTTACTTCATCATGTTTCACTGAAGCTTTTACAAACAGAAAATCATATCAAAACACTTCAGAACCTTTAAATCCGAACGGGTCCAGACGAGGTCCAAACCTGAAGTCCTGCCGACCTTCATCATCCGTCAGGATATTCACAGATGTCTCTTGTCACAGGTTTCACTGGCTGAAGGGTTCGGGCCAGCAGAGTAACGCCACCATCGAGTGGTTCGTCCCTCCGTCGGCCGCCGCCGGCTCCTACAGGATCCGACACTTCGGCCACTACAAGCAGCTGAAAGGCCTTCGACCCGTCATCACGCCGTACGAAGGCTCGTCCGACGTCTTCACAGTCGCCGCCAGCTTCTATTATCGGTGACGTCGCCGACCGGTCCGAGACTCTGAACCCCCAACGGAAGGAGGCGGTTTGCATCAGGGGATTTATAGAGTTTAAAAGTGTTCAGCTTCGGATGATGTCATAGATTACGTTTTCACGTCATTTTTTACGAATAAAAGCACATGCAAAAATCAGACCACATGATGTCAAAATATAACATGCCGTCCAAGATATCATATAAACGTCTTGGTTTAGTTTGTGGTTCAAAATGTCAATAAAATGTCTGAATATAAATATTGTGTTGTGAACAGAAAAAACACAAAATCACGAATGATGAATAAAAACATTTCATTGAATAGAATATGCTATTGTGTGACTTTTTTTTCTTATCATATTATAGATGACATGCTATAGTGTGACTTTTTTATGATATTATAGACGACATGCTATAGTGTGACTTTTTTATCATATTATAGACGACATGCTATAGTGTGACTTTTTTATCATATTATAGACGACATGCTATAGTGTGACTTTATTATCATATTATAGACGACATGCTATAGTGTGACTTTTTATCATATTATACACCACATGCAATAGTGTGACTTTTTTTTCTTATCATATTATAGACGACATGCTATAGTGTGACTTTTTTATCATATTAGACGACATGCTATAGTGTGACCTTTTTGTTATATTATAGACGACATGCTATAGTGTGACTTTTTATCATACTATAGACGACATGCTATAGTATGACTTTATTATCATATTATAGACGACATGCTATAGTGTGACTTTATTATCATATTATAGACGACATGCTATAGTGTGACTTTTTATCATACTATAGACGACATGCTATAGTATGACTTTTTTTATCATATTATAGACGACATGCTATAGTGTGACTTTTTATTATATTATAGACGACATGCTATAGTGTGACTTTATTATCATATTATAGACGACATGCTATAGTGTGACTTTTTATTATATTATAGACGACATGCTATAGTGTGACTTTATTATCATATTATAGACGACATGCTATAGTGTGACTTTTTTTATCATATTATAGACGACATGCTATAGCATGACTTTTTTTTATCATATTTTAGACGACATGCTATAGTGTGACTTTTTTATCATATTATAGACGACATGCTATAGTATGACTTTTTATCATATTATAGACGACATGCTATAGTGTGACTTTTTATTATATTATAGACGACATGCTATAGTGTGACTTTTTTATCATATTATAGACGACACGCTATAGTGTGACTTTTTATTATATTATAGACGACATGCTATAGTGTGACTTTTTTATTATATTATAGACGACATGCTATAGTGTGACTTTTTTATCATATTATAGACGACATGCTATAGTGTGACTTTTTTATCATATTATAGACGACATGCTATAGTGTGACTTTTTATTATATTATAGACGACATGCTATAGTGTGACTTTTTTATTATATTATAGACGACATGCTATAGTATGACTTTTTATTATATTATAGACGACATGCTATAGTGTGACTTTTTATTATATTATAGACGACATGCTATAGTGTGACTTTTTAATCATATTATAGACGACATGCTATAGTGTGACTTTTTATTATATTATAGAC
>NW_027211084.1:0-25000 GCF_029030835.1 Brachyistius frenatus
ACACTACACCAACACTAATCCTACACTACACCAACACTACACCTACACTACACCAACACTACACCAACACTACACCAACACTACACCTACACTACACCAACACTACACCAACACTACACCTACACTACACCAACACTACACCAACACTACACCTACAATACACCTACACTACACCAACAATACACCTACACTACACCAACACTACACGTACACTACACCTACACTATACCTACACTACACCAACCCTACACTAACCCTACACCAACACTACACCAACCCTACACCAACATTACACCAACACTACACCTACACTACACCAACACTACACCTACACCAACACTACACTACACCTACACTACACCAACACTACACCAACACTACGCCTACACTGCACCAACACTACACGTACACTACACCTACACTACACCAACCCTACACCAACACTACACCAACAGTACACCTACAATACACCTACACTACACCAACACTACACCTACACTACACCAACACCAAACGTACACTACACCAACCCTACACCAACACTGCACCTACACTACACCAACACTACACCTACACTACACCAACACTACACCTACACTACACCAACATTACACCAACACTACACCTACACTACACCTACACTACACCAACACTACACCAACACTACACCAACACTACACCTACACTACACCAACACTACACCAACACTACACCAACACTACACCTACACGACACCTACACTACACCAACACCACACCTACACTACACTACACCAAAACCAACACTACACCTACACTACACCAACACTACACCTACACTACACCAACACTACACCTACACTACACCAACACCACACCAACACTACACCTACACTACACTGACACTAAACCAACACTACACCTACACTACACCAACACTACACCTACACTACACCAACACTACACTACACCAACACTACACGTACATTACACCAACCCTACACCAACACTACGCCAACCCTACGCCAACACTACACCTGTACTACACCAACACTACACCTACACTACACCAACACTACACGTACACTACACCAACCCTACACCAACACTACACCTACACTACACCTACACTACACCAACACTACACCAACCCTACACCAACACTACACCTACACTACACCAACACTACACCAACACTACACCTACACTACACCAACACTACACCAACACTACACCAACACTACACCTACACTACACCTACACTACACCAACACTACACCTACACTACACCTACACTACACCTACACTACACCAACACTACACCTACACTACACAAACACTACACCTACACTACACCTACACTACACCAACACTACACCTACAATACACCTACACTACACCAACACTACACCTACACTACACCAACAATACACCTACACTACACCTACACCTACACTACACGTACACTACACCTACACTACACCAACCCTACACCAACATTGCACCTACACTACACCAACACTACACCTACACTACACCAACCCTACACCAAACACTACACGTACACTACACCAACACTACATGTACACTACACCTACACTACACCAACCCTACAACAATCCTACACCAACACCCCCCTCACAGCCTCCAACAACAGGAAACACAGCAGCAGACTTCAGCTTCATGTAGCTCACTACTGACAATGGAAACATGTTGGCACACACACAAGTTCAGTATTGACGTTAATTTACGGAGGACAGTCCAACACAAACACCACCCATAACCAGGACATATTGATTCATCCATTTATTTTCCATCTCCTCCAATAATAATGGAAACAAAGCTTTAGATATAATAAACAGGAAAGGAGTGTGTGTCTCCTCCTGTCTTCCTGTTGGTTCAGACACATCCATTCGTCTGCTCTCTGCCCCATTTACACTTCAGGAAGCAGGTGGAACAATATTTCTGAAATACATGACACACATCTACTTCTGAAAGCTGATATTTTCTTAGTTTGTTTTTTATTTTTAACAGCGGCAACGAGAGTGGTTGATGCAGCCTGCATGTTCCTCTCAGATTGTGTCTCGCTGTGTTTCCAGCAGCAGGAAACTGCTGCGGCCGATGCAAACGTTACAACATATTGATGTTTTACTGCTCGTCCCTCCATGACTCAGAAAACAAACGCAGCGAGTTCAACCTGAAGCCTGAGAAAACAAACATGTCGACAAAAAGGTTGCACATTCAAGTCAAAGCACAAACATATATTTTTCCTCGTGATGAATCCAAAGAAGTTCAAGTGGATAACTGCATATCTGCACACCACAACCACAACGAGGGGGCGTGCACACACACACACACACACACACACACACACACACACACACACACACACACACACACACACACACACACACACACACACACACACACACACACACACACACACACACACACACACACACACACACACACACACACACACACACACACACACACACACACACACACAAACAGGAAGTGGCAGGTTGACATTTAGTGTGTGCATGTGGGAGTAATCTTACGAGTCAGCTGATTTTCGGTAGAACACCATCTGACCTCCTCTCTGCTGAGAGCGATGCTCTTTCACTGGAGCTCATGTTGGCTCATCACCGACGTCAACGCTCAGATAACTGATGCTATTTGATGGGAATCGATGGTACATGACGACAGTCCCGGTCTGAGGTGGGAAAACATCACTCTGATTTATCTATTAAATAATTCACTCACCACAGAAGCACAACGAGGCATTAAAAGAAGGCACCTGAGCTAGTTTTATATTTTATATCTTATATACTCCTGGTGTTTTTCGTGTTTTTGTGTTTCTCTTCCCTAAAATAATTCTGTTGGTTTTTAAATCACTGATCCCGTCAATAAAACTCAGCACTTATGTTTAACATTAAAAGCTTTCCAGTGGCTCAAACAATACTCAGCAATATTTAGAAAAGATCAGGACATTCATAATAGACTTTACATTAGTGGACCACAGCTACATGGTGAGTTACGCAGTAAAAACTGAAGACTGCTATCATACTGCGAACAGATCTAGTCAATGATTGCTACAGCTATATATATATATACACACACATACATATATACATAGATATACATATCTATATATATAGATATGTATACTGTATATGTATATATATATAGATATGTACATATATGTATATATGTGTATATATATACATATATATATATATATACACACACCACAGGCCTGTCAATCAAACAGACACGCCCCCAAAAACAGGTCTTCTTGAATCTTCTTTTCTAATGAATGAGGGATTATTTTCAGATGGACCTCCAGAAAACTAATAAGAAGGAGTGACTTTAGCTAACAACACCGAGATAACTGATGGACACATTTTATTCACTTTGGATTTGATGAGAGAAGTTGAATGGGAGTCTATGGAGCCGGAGGCTTTTTGGAGCCGACCTCTAGTGGCACTCGCTGGTATTGCAGCTGAAGACACTTCTGGATCGGAACCATTTTAATACCTCCACTTTTACGGTCTGTGGTTGGACCACATAACACACATGGATGCATCCTATTAGGGGAAACCAAGGAAGAGTTCATTTAAAGTTAACAAAAACAGATCTGGTCGAACCTCTGCACACAAAACAACCCAAACACAATACTTTGAGTCAGGCAGCTGAACTCATCTCTGCCCAGTAACCTCATGCATTGTCAGGCTGTGTGTGATGAGGGAACAGACAACACATGGACAACAGCCTGGAAGGGCTGAAGTTAGTTCAACCATTTCTACCTGGAAAACTGGAGCCGTCTTATTTATTTAAAACAAAGAGTTCCTGAAGATTGAAGTCCCGCTGAAGGCACTACTGAATCACAGATCACTGAGTCAAACATTCGTCACAGCCGCCTACCGTGGAGGATGTTGGTGGGAATAATAGGGCCCTGTTCTAAATGGTGTTTTTATGAGTAAGGCTGAAGGGTATTTCAGCATCCTGGCTGCATGCCCAGTGACAACAGGTCCAACCTGAGTGTGTGAAGCGGATCTGATCTCTGAGAGCTCCTGTCAGTCGACCTGCCTTTAAATGACACCGAGATGCAGCTGTGAGGCGTTTGAACCCCTTTAATGGACAGAGTGAGACAGGAACACAGTCTCACCATCCCATAATAACAACAGGCTCCATGGGGCTCCCTCAAGGTCTCAGAAGTAGAGGTTGAGGAAAACGTACCTCATCTGTGGAGATAACGTCACTCCAAACAACAGCCGATCATTACGACCACAGTTAAAAAGATCAAATGTGATCCGCTTCTTCCAGTTTCCATCCAGTGAGTTTGATCATCTGCACTTTTCTATTAGCTGACTTCGACCACTTCTCCCACTGACTGCTGCTAGCTTGGAGAGCCAGGTCTGATATTTAAAAGTTATTAAAATGATATGCTGAAACATAAAGGATTTATAAAACAATAATAATGCCGAATAATCTACTGAACTTCAGCGTTTCGGAAACACTCTTAAACTAAGTCACAAGATAAATGTGCCTTCGTCTCCACACGAAGGTAAGTTCAATTCACAGGTTTCTCAGCGGAGTTTGGTGTGACGTTGTCTCCTTTCAGAGAGAACTATTCAGGATGAAGAAGCTCCGCACAGAGATGGTTTCAGATGTTCCGGAACCGGAGTCCGGTCTCCTCCACCGTGAAACCTGGAGAGTTGTGAAGCACCTGCAGCCTGCTCGGTTCAGGTTAGCTCACCGCCCGGTCCACCTCCACCGAGGCGGGCGGGCGGGCGGCTCCGTACCTGGCTGGCTTTGTGGAACTGCTTCTTCAGCCCGGCCACAGACATCGTGCATCCGCGTCTCCCGCTTCTCCTCCAGGGGAAATAGTCCGTCAGGTGGCGGATACGACCGGGGAGATGTCCGTTCAACGTGCAGCCACCGGACACCACAACACCGCACTCATCAGTCACCTCCGTTCAAGATTGCAGCACGACCCGACCCGACCCGAGCCGAGCCGAGTCGAGTCGAGCCGAGTCGAGCTCGACCGGCGCAGGGCGGCGACGCCGGAAACACTCGGGTCCTTTTCAACATAAAAGTGTCATTACGTTTCAGAATAAAAAGAACATTGAATGTTGAAGGATAAATTGTACCGTCACGACGTGACATTTCTTCAGTGGTTTATTTGTGCCATCGTTATATGTTCACACTGCAGAGCTCCTTCATGATGTGACAGTTGAGCTTGTGTTGTCACAGGAAACCTCAAACACCTTCAAAGCCTTTCTGCTGTCTACTTACAGCCCAAACCAAAAGAATTGGTAAATCTCTTCTTACTCCTCTCACATCTGGTTTTATTCTTTACCTTAATTGTGGTGTTGAACTCATTATTTTAATTCACGTATTCACGTTTTGCTTTGTTTTTCCAGACCCCTTTTTATATGTGTCTTTTTTTGCTATTTAATCTGTTTAAAATTGGCTAAGGTTGAGAGGCTTTGGTACGTTACAGTTTTATTATGAAAGTACAAACCGGATATTACGATATTACGTGGTCTCGCTTAACGCATTGCGCGGCGGAGAAGGGTTTCCTGAGTCGCAGAGATGTCGCCACTTCTCGAAGCCCATTGGCTGGCAGCAGCTCGCGCAGAGGAAACGGCGGCGGAGAGGAGTGATGCGTGTGGTCCGGTTCGGCTGGAAACCTGCAGGACTGAAGGAAACGGAGAGGAGTGATGCGTGTGGTCCGGTTCGGCTGGAAACCTGCAGGACTGAAGGAAACGGAGAGGAGTGATGCGTGTGGTCCGGTTCGGCTGGAAACCTGCAGGACGGAAGGAAACGGAGAGGAGTGATGCGTGTGGTCCGGTTCGGCTGGAAACCTGCAGGACTGAAGGAGACGGAGAGGAGTGATGCGTGTGGTCCGGTTCGGCTGGAAACCTGCAGGACTGAAGGAGACGGAGAGGAGTGATGCGTGTGGTCCGGTTCGGCTGGAAACCTGCAGGACTGAAGGAGACGGAGAGGAGTGATGCGTGTGGTCCGGTTCGGCTGGAAACCTGCAGGACGGAAGGAGACGCTCCCGTTTCTATCAATGCGGAGTGTTTTATATGTATTTGAACACAATGAAGGGGATATGGTCCTTATTCCCTCTGAAATGTCATGAAGTGGGTTTTGGTTCGCAAAAAAGTGAAATACTCAAAGTAGAAATAAAAAGTGTACTTAGGAAGAGATATACAGAGCTGCTTTATTTATATTTCGGCATAAATATGGCTTGAAACAGACTTTTATTTTCAAACAAGTCCTAAAAGTAGATAAAGAACCCAATCAAATAATTGAGATTAAAGAAATATGTCCTCTGTCATTCATTCGTTGAGGAAAAGGATCCAATATTTCAGGTGTGTGAGAACCTTTGCTGCCAGTAGCTGCTGTCACCTCCTTCTGAACTCCAACCCAACATGTCCAGCAGCTACTGATCCGTCCTGAACGTCCTTCAGCCCGCTCCTCCTCCAGAACAGCTTCCAATTCACTGGTATCAATCACATGTCATTGTTCCATTAATAATGGTGGGTCAGGGAAGGGTCATTTATTACAGTTTATTTCTGATGGTTCAGGTTCGAGTTATTATTCTGCTGATCAGTTGCTCGTGCTGTCTTAATTGTATGTATGAACGATGCTACACAAATAAAATGTTGATGATGGCGCCGGTTTGTCAGGAGCCTTCTTGCTGTCACTTGTCTTTGGAACCAGTGAGGGAACATTTCCACAGGACAGACTGAGCTCAACCTTTTGTGTCGTGAAGCACGTTGCTGCCACCTAGTGTTCATGGTAACACACACGTTGAGGCGTTTTAAAGGTGCGTCATATGTGCAGCATTTTACCATTCAGTGCAGACAACTTGAAATAAGACGATATGTGGAGCCTCCGCTGAGGAGCACCGGTTTCTGGGACTGGAGTGATTTTAAAAATTTGAATTCGAAATTGATTGAGCATCAAAATGAGCCATGCATGCCACAACCAAGCAATACTGAACCAAGCCACTTTAACAGTGCAGCAAACATTCAGAACATTTTAACGTACGACTTTCTACTTCATCAGATAAATGGATGAAACTAAACTGCACCAATAATGTAGGTTTGGGATGGATTGGGTTTTATTTCTGCCACGTACACGTATCCAAGTACCACCTCAAAGTATCTGTAACTACAATATACTCCATATATACATTTAAAGACCATCTCTGATTCAACCATGAATTCTGCATCAAGTCAAAGTGTGCTTGAAGATGATGTGACACCATGTGTCTGAACGCTGAAGCTGAACCTTTCAACACATAATGATCCTCAGCAGACAAAGAAACCCAGCGAGGAAGGTGTCACAAAGAAGACGTGGAGAACAGATGGTGTTGGGAGGATTTCAAACTGGCAGGAAAGCTCTCGTACATCAGCTGAGCTAACGTACATGGACGAGGGCTACGAGATATGTCAGAGACTTGTGGACAAATATGCAAGAAGTTGTTTCTGCTGAAGGCGCAACACTCGCGTCACACTTCAAAGGTTCATTTTTCCACAGAAGTACATTATATCTGTTGATATTTTTGTACATGAGCGATATAAAGTCAGCAGTAAGAATTAGTTCTAATGTGGATGAAAGAGAGCACGGGCTGTTTTTTACCACTTTGATTGAGTTACAAATATTATTAGTTAAGTAGAGGGCAAAAAGCAGGATGTGAGCAGAGAACAGGAAGTCTCAGGTGACGTGTTTCCTGAACTGACTGAAGTCCTGTGAAAGGCTCTTGGTTCTTTTAGCCACCTTTTCCGTTGTGAATGTTCTGGCGGTAAAATAACATGTTTCTCCTCCCTGCTGCTTTTCACTCATAAAATGTATAAATAAGAGTTGTTGTTTTGATTGTAAATCGCTTTTCTTGTTTATATTTTCTAGAGAAATTTGTGTATTTCCATGAGCGGAATAAATACAAATGAAATGAAATTTTCCAATTATTCCAGCCTTGTCATGTGTGTTGTGTCTTCTTTGTTTGGTCGTCTTGCCTCTGGCTTCCATTGTGTTTTCTCATGCTGCAGCAGTTTACTTTCAAATAATGCACATGTTGTGAAGTTGCTGACAATGCTTTTATTTGTATCTGCATGCATTTCGTAACTTGCAGTAGAGCTCTCATGGTTTCCGTAGAAAAGCATGAACAGAGTGTCATATGTTTCTTCCTTGAAGCAGCACTCATCATTTCCTCAGAGCTACAAATGTTCTGTCGAGTCGTGTCGGACGGATTGTCGGAGATACTCTGTAAGTGTTTTTCCACACCACCAGGGGGCAGTACAGGCTCACACAGGCGCAGATACTGGACCCGGTACAGGTCTCAGTTCCTGCAGCAGGGGTCAGACTGATAGCAGTTTTAAATATGATTATGGTAAGACTGTAATTTGTGTACACAGTTGAATTAATGCTGTATTACATTAGACTGGTTCTATGTTACTCAGGATTGTTTTCTTGTTTCTTTCTTAACTACATAAAAACGTCACCGCTGAAGTAATGATGGCTGTAATAACAGTGTTGAGGATGTTTTTCCTGACAGGACATGTTGGGACACGCAAATGTTTTTAATCAACGTGTTACGATCCACAGAAAGAAAAACTCTTCCCTGTAAAACTGAAACTTTCACTTAAGCCTGTCTCCTCTCTCCTCCACCCCCCCCACCCCCCAACACACACACACATACACACCTCCCCCTTCCCTCCTCCCCTCTCCTTCTACTCCTATCCAGCTCATCTTCCTCTTCCTCCTCTTCCTCGGCCTGTAGAGTATTAGGCAGAACGAAAGTCATCTGCTGTCCATCTGGCCGCTGTGCAGGGCGGTAATACCCCCTCATATTCCTCTGCTTCCCAAGCACCCGTGGACAATCCATTCTCCCCCCCACCTGGCCTTACCCTCCACTTCCACCACCACCCCCCCACCAGCCCTGATCCCCGTCCCAGGGCCGAGAGGTGGGATCCGGTGTCAGTGCCCCAGAAAGACCCCTCTCTCTGGAACGTGGGGATCAGCAGCAGTGTTGCTGCGAGGGCTCAGTTTCACTGTGTGGGATTCTCACAGAGCGTGCTGCTCTCAGCAGATCGGACGTTCAGGAGAGCAATCAGCTGATGACTTCTCACAATAAACCTGAGAATCTTTACATTGTAATGAAAAAACTAATGACAAAACATGATTTTAAGGAAAATTAGGTTGAATATATCTGAATATTTCTGAGGTTGTTTCAGTTTTGTTATCATTTGGTGATATATGTGTTGTAAAAAGAAGTGACGCAAAACAGTGGTAAACATAACTCCGTCCCAACTTTTTTTTAGATGTGCTGCTGTTATCAAATTAAAAAAGAGTATATATGTTTTATATAACAATAAAAGTTGTCTATTTCAACATTTGATATGTTATCTTTCCATTTGCAATTAAATATGAGCTCAGGAGATTTGCAAATCATTGCATTTACATGCATTCACAGCGACCAACTTTTTCAGAAATGGGGTTGTACAAAAATATATATAAATCTTTCTGTCTTTCTGTCTCTCTCTCTCTCTCTCTCTCTCTCTCTCTATATATATATATATATATATAATATTGTTTATTGTCATTTCCATTTTTATATTCAGCTGTATGCTACTCTTAAAATATTGCCTTTCCTAATATTATCCTAATAAAACATTTTCATTATCATGATTATATTTGCTCTTTTATTTTGAAAGAAACATACATGTCCCTTCAGGTGTGTGGAGATAAAAAAAAAAAAACAGAAATTAATGAGTGATAACGGGCAGTCACTGGTATGTATGATAGAGGAAAATGGGTATGTTTTTTTCTTCGTGGAAGCCTATATATTTGTGGATAAATAAATATCAAGTGGAACGGAAAGCTTTCTCTGAACCAAGTTTAGGATCCAAATTATACATAAAACCAACTTGAAATTATTGAACTGAATTAAATTTAAATGTGTTTTTTTTTTCAATCATTTAATTCAAATAGACATCAATAGATGAAATAGTCTTCTGGAGGAAAAACAAGCGCACCCTTGGTGTCAGAAGCGAGTATTGCCTGACATTGGCCTGCTGAAATTTCTGACCACTCTTCCACGTTGCAAGATGTTGGGGGGTTTCTTGGCTGTACCACCTGTTTCAAATCACCTCACAACATCTCAGTGGGATTCAAATCTGCTCTTTGGCCATTCCATATCTGTCCATTTCCTATTTTGGAACAATTTCCTGTATTTAGGATCATTATCCTGTTGAATTAAAACAATTCCAGCTGAAATCATGGGATCAGTGACTGCAGGCTACCCAGTATCAGCAAAAACCATAATACTACCACCACCTAACAACATACCATAATACTACCACCACCATACAACAGACCGTAATACTACCACCACCATAGAAGAGACCATAATACTACCACCACCGAACAGACCATAATACTACCACCACCATACAACTGACCACAATACTACCACCACCATACAACAGATCATAATACTACTACCATCTAACAACAGACCATAATATGACTACCATCTAACAACAGACCATAATTCTACCACCACCTAACAACAGACCATAATTCTACCACCACCTAACAACAGACCATAATACTACTACCACCATACAAAAGACCATAATACTACCACCACCTAACAGACCATAATACTACCACCACCATATAAAAGACCATAATACTACCACCACCTAACAACAAACCATAGTACTACTACCACCTAACAAACCATAATACTACCACCACCATAGAAGAGACCATAATACTACCACCACCTAACAGACCATAATACTACCACCACCTAACAGACCATAATACTACCACCACCATACAACTGACCACAATACTACTACCATCTAACAACAGACCATAATACGACTACCATCTAACAACAGACCATAATACTACCACCACCTGACAACAGACCATAATACTACCACCACCTAACATACCATAATACTACCACCACCATACAACAGATCATAATACTACCACCACGTAACAACAGACCATAATACTGCCACCTAACAACAGACCATAATACTACCACTGAACAACAGACCATAATACTACCACCACCTAACATACCATAATACTACCACCACCATACAACAGATAATAATACTACCACCACCTAACAACACACCATAATACTATCACCTAACAACAGACCATAATACTGCCACCTAACAACAGACCATAATACTACCACTGAACAACAGACCATAATACTACCACCTAACAACAGACCATAATACTACCACCACCTTATAAATGTAGACAAGTTCAACACCGTTCCCATGGTTCCCTTGTGTTCGTTGCTATGCAGATTCTTCCCACTGAGAGAAGACAACATGTCTGAAGCAGCAGATAAAGCAGATGAAGCCGGATGTTGGTCGGTGAACTGCGGGAGCGTTTTCAGCTCACAGTACAGATGGTGTTCAGATCACCTCTGATTGTTCTGTGTGCTTCACTTCGTGTCCATTTGTATCTTTGCAAAGACTTTATTTGCAGCTTGAACTCATCACATTCAGTCTGAACCTCAGACTGTTTATAAAAGAGTTCGTAGCTTCAGGTCTGTAAAATGGTTCCGATCCAGAAGTGTCTTCAGCTGCAATACCAGCGAGTGCCACTAGAGGTCGGCTCCAAAAAGCCTCCGGCTCCATAGACTCCCATTCAACTTCTCTCATCAAATCCAAAGTGAATAAAATGTGTCCATCAGTTATCTCGGTGTTGTTAGCTAAAGTCACTCCTTCTTATTAGTTTTCTGGAGGTCCATCTGAAAATAATCCCTCATTCATTAGAAAAGAAGATTCAAGAAGACCTGTTTTTGGAGGCGTGTCTGTTTGATTGACAGGCCTGCGGTGCAGTCAGGTTACAGCTATCGGTGGGCGGGACGTAGTATCGTCAGGTTTCCGATCAGATCGGTCAGATCCACCGCTGGCTCCTCCCCCAGCTCGTCCAAATATGGTCACTTCCTGCTCCAAACCGCTCCGAACTATCAAGATGGTGACGGACAGAATCTGAACTGGAGGATTCATAACGTTCATGAACCAATGATGACATCACTGATGGTTGATGACATCACTGATGGTTGATGACATCACTGATGAATGATGACATCACCGATGGTTGATGTTTGGTTCTTATTCTGGCTTTAATGCATCTTCGTATCTTTTAAAAAGGAGGTTTGCACCATTTCTCTTTTGCCTGAAGTCCGTATGTGTTAAACACAGCTGTTTTATTTCAGCGTCCCGTCACAGGAAGTGACTCCTGACTTCCTGCTATCGGCTCCATATTTACCGACAAACAGTTTCTGAAAGTGGCACACCGCTCCTTAAAAATAGCCCAAAACGATGCGCGCGGTTCCCGATGCGTCTCTGCGGAGGAAGCTGAGCCCTCCACCTCTACCGATCGGCCCGTTCTCTCGCTGGTTATTGTCGCCTACATGCAGCACACAGGAGGACTGAAATAACCCAGCCCGGCCTCTCTGAGTGGTACTAGATTTCTGCAGCGTGCCAGAGAAGCAGGACGGGCCACTTGTCAGAACCGGGTTTTTCAGCTCCTAAGTGATGAGGAACAGCTCTGCAGGCTCACTAATGTACAGTGGATGTGGCGGTGGGCTGGATGGTTGAGTTATGCAAGGCTTTCAGCCCTCTGTAATAGTGCAATACTTTGGCATGTTGCGTAACAGATTTGTCCTCCTCGCTGTTTTAATGCGGCCCGGCGATGCTGCCGCGGTCCCCGGTCCATTTCCATCGCTGCCCTTTAGCTCACAGAGCAGCACCGCAGCGATTAATTCACCTCTTCAATAACTTTGAGAGGGTTTTTTCGCTGCTGTAGTGTATGCCATTTTTCAGCAATGCAAATGTGATTCTCTGCTGAACGTGACCACCATTATTAGTGTCTCCCCGTTTTATAACAGCAACACTCAAATCAATAGAACTGCAACACTTTTCATCAAGTTCAATAAAACACACAAATGTTAAGAACCTCTGAGAACTAATCCAGATTAAAGTCTCCTCTTGTAAATAAATCTACAATATAAATCTTCATCTATCATTCCTATTTGTTTTCCAAGTAGTTTGACTCGAGAATCAAATGAAAAGAGGAATAAACTCTCCGTTAACTCTAAAACAAATCTTTCTTTGAACAACCAGACTTGTCGTCACTGATTTTAAGTCTTTACAGATTTTGTATCCGTGTAATATTCTGATGTCTTTTATGGTGAGTGTCTCTGAGATTCGTGGACTCTGGACATGCTCACTACTTGAACAGAAATATTAAGACCAGCTGATTTACAGAAAAAACAAAATCTAACTTTTTTTTTATGGACTCACGAATCTGAAAATCAGACGTAAACAGACGGAAGTCATGAAGTGGAAATCAAAGAGGAACACACCTCACCAAAACACTGGAAGACATCTGGACCACAAACCTCCAAACAACGAGGACAGGAAGTGAGGTGTGGACACGGGGACAGGAAGGGAAGACACGAGGACAGGAAGTCAAGACGCAGAGACAGGAAGTGAGGTGTGGACACGGGGACAGGAAGGGAAGACATGAGAACAGGAAGGGAAGACACGGGGACAGGAAGTGAGGTGTAGACACGGGGACAGGAAGTGAAGACATGAGAACAGGAAGTCAAGACACGAGGACAGGAAGTGAGGTGTAGACACGGGGACAGGAAGTGAAGACACGAGGACAGGAAGGGAAGACCCGGGGACAGGAAGTGAGGTGTAGACACGGGGACAGGAAGTGAAGACACGAGGACAGGAAGGGAAGACACGGGGACAGGAAGTGAGGTGTAGACACGGGGACAGGAAGTGAAGACATGAGAACAGGAAGTCAAGACACGGGGACAGGAAGTGAGGTGTAGACACGGGGACAGGAAGTGAAGACACGAGGACAGGAAGTGAAGACACGAGGACAGGAAGTCAAGACACGGGGACAGGAAGTGAGGTATGGACACGGGGACAGGAAGGGAAGACACGAAGACAGGAAGTCAAGACACAGAGACAGGAAGTGAGGTGTGGACACGGGGACAGGAAGGGAAGACACGAGGACAGGAAGGGAAGACACGGGGACAGGAAGTGAGGTGTAGACACGGGGACAGGAAGTGAGGACACGAGGACAGGAAGGGAAGACACGGGGACAGGAGGTGAGGTGTAGACACGGGGACAGGAAGTGAAGACACGAGGACAGGAAGGGAAGACCCGGGGACAGGAAGGGAAGACCCGGGGACAGGAAGTGAGGTGTAGACACGGGGACAGGAAGTGAAGACACGAGGACAGGAAGGGAAGACACGGGGACAGGAAGTGAGGTGTAGACACGGGGACAGGAAGTGAAGACACGAGGACAGGAAGGGAAGACCCAGGGACAGGAAGTGAGGTGTAGACACGGAGACAGGAAGTGAAGACAAAGGGACAGGAAGTGAAGTCACGAGGACAAGAAGTGAAGACACGGGAACAGGAAGTGAAGACACGAGGACAGGAAGTGAAGACGCCTGAAACTAGACAAGAGATGAGTCACCAAAATAAAACAGGAAATAAAGTAATTTATATATATTATTTATATATAAAGAAAGAAATAAAGACACAGTTACATTTCACAGTTGTTTTTTTCACAAAGCGTCTCCAGTGAAAACAGGGGCCACTTTATTAGGTACACCGGGATACACATGGACCCCTTATTTGTATTATATAGATGCAACCAGGTGAAATATTCCTGAGATTGTGGTCCACGTTGCCGTGACAGCACCGATACGGTGTGAATCTTCTGCTGGACTGAGATCAGGTGAAGTGGGCTCGTTATCCTGTTCTCCATTAAACCAGCAATTACGCTAAAGTCTGATCATCTGAACGCCGAAATCACGACTGAACAAACGAGACAACGTTTTTTCAATCCTTTGATGCGTCCGTGTTCTGGACCTGGTTTTCCTGAACGGGGTCACGGGGGAGCTGCAGCCCAGCTGGATGTGGGAGAAGGCCGGCAGCACCACGTCCACGCCGACGGGCGGTTTGGAAACGTGCATGTTTCTGGGTGGTGGGAGGAAGCCGGAGAGAACATGCAGACCGCTTGAATCTGTCTGCCTGCTCTTCTCTGACCTCCTCTGACCTCTGACCTCTGACATCAACGGGGCGTTTTCTCCCAGGAACAGGGGGATTGTTTCTTTCTTTTTCAGACCGTTCTCTGTAAACCCGACAGGTGTTTGTGTGAAAATGTAAATCAATAATTTCCCAAATAAACGCATTAATAAGCTGATTAAATATGTGGTTTAATGAGCAGTTTGATATATATATATATATATATATATATATATGTACTGTATGCGTGTGTGTGTTTCATTCAAGAGGATACAAGCTGTGTTTGATTTTATATTGTAATGGATAGAAAATGAACAGAAGAGTCTAATTGCAAACATATGGCTTTTTATTTAATTGGAATGAATATTGTAACATTATTTCAAAAGAAATATGAACACCTATCAACAAGAGTTGGTTTTTGCTCCTTTTTTCTTTTCTTTTTTTTTTTTTTAACAAATTCAAACAACAAACAAATGGGATCTTGGAACTGGCCCATTGTATTTAAATACAGAATGAAAAAAATATATATAATGCAGAATACAGAGCAAAAACCAGACCAGTAAACCATGAAGAAATAATCCAAAATGTACAACACAGTGTTCTTGTTCATTCAAAAAACAAACAAACAAACAAACATGTAATGTTAGTGGTGAAATTATCATATTTTATACAGTATATTTTTTGGTTTCTTTCAGATAACAAATTACTCTATTCACAGAAATATACAGTTCAATAAACATTTTGTGTAGCAGTTCTGGGGCCACTACGATGAACTGCATATTATTTTTTCATGATTATTTCTCAGTGTTGGACTCATTCACAGTACAAGCTTCCAGCCTCCAGACACAGCGTCTCTGCGTCCAGTCCGTCAGGTCACAATCTGAGAGCAGGGCCTTAGTCAAGTCTCGTCCCATGAGCACAATTCTTTACAAAAACACAACCAAAATTAAGATTGGTTTTTTTTTCTCAACATTATTTCATAAATTTTTTAAAATTTGGTTTTAAACTCCGCCCGTGCCTGAAATACTGCCGTTAATCAAAGTAGAAGAGCGAAGCCCCTTAATACTGCAAAACCCCTCACACAACATGAAGGGAGTTTCTGTACACAACTGAGAAAAATCTTTGGTCAACATTAGCAGTATGTGCAACAAACAGAACAGTAAAGACGGATCATAAAACACCACACAATAACTTATTGGTCACTTCTCACAACACTAAAGCCTTTCAACGGAGACTCTGTGGAGGAATATTGTTTGGAACGGATGAGATGACGTCAGTTACTTCACTATACTGCTTTTGATGGATACGTTATGCACAGCTTCACGGGGAAGATGTGGACATGTGACCACGGAAACACCAGAAAACAAAATTAAATCACTCGCATGATACAGAATTATGATCAAACTCTCAGACGACACGTGGAAAGGTTCAGTCCACACAAATCATGTTTTGGGGGTCTAAACTGGGCTGAAAGGCAAAACCAATATGAAACAGTCACGACAACAGAACACTGCATTAGTCGGTTGTTTTTACAGTATGTTCACGTGTAAACTCTGACTTGCAGATAAAGAAACAACTTTTATTTTCCAAAATTAAGTTGCATTTGACGAAACAAAAGAACTCCTGACTGGACTTTCATTTTCTCTCTTTCTGTGACGACAGGATGGAAGTTAAAAAGTGCTAATTGGTGAACCTTCGTTAGGTGTCCAAAAAAAGAAAAGAGAAACTACAAGGAGACGGTGAGAATGAAGGAAATCAGTCATGTTGGCATTAAAGTTCCTACTCCTGGTCCCCGGCGGCCCCCGAGCTCACGGCCAGGTTCCTGTGGAGGTTCGGGTTCTGGCTGTGCCGGTTTCGGCTCCTCACCGAGGAGAAGGAGGTGTCGCAGCCCGGGACTTTACACTTGTGCAGCAGCCGCAGATGGACCGTCTTGTAGTGGGCTCTGAATGTGCCTTTGTTGCTGTAGACCTTCTGGCAGACGTGACATGTGATGGGAGACCCCCCCCCGCCTCCCTGAAGCCCACCGTGTCCTCCTCCACCGCAGCCCAGGGTCCTCTCCTCCCCCCCGGGCCTCCCCAGGCCGATCCCATCGCAGCTCTCCTCGCTGTCCTCCATGGGGAGCGCCTCGTCCTCCTCTTCCGCCCCCTCCCCTTCCTCGCTGCCGGCTCCGTCTGAGTCCCAGGACGACTGAGCGCTGCCGCGAGGCGGGGCGGAGGAGGTGGTGCTCAGGTCCAGGACCGCCCCGTCCTCCCCGCCCCCGCCGCCCTCTCCTCCTCCAAACCCCTCCATCTCTCCTAAGGGGGACGCCTCGGCGCTGTCCGGGGCGGAGGACATTTTGCTCATGGGGAAGACCAGGCCCATGCGGTTGTGTCCCCGGAAGATGACGGAGGTCTGGCCGGTGGGGTCTCGATGCAGCTCTCTGTCCCCCCGGTCGTGGCAGTAGTCCAGGCCAACAGAGTCTCTGTCTCTACAGTGGGACGACGGCAGGTAGAGCGTGTTGGCTGGGCTGAAGGAGTCTTTGGTCAGCAGCTTGTGATGCAGGTTCAGATTTGCACTGTGTCTGTAGATGAAATAAAAAGCACGAACATCACAGGGTGAGTGTGTCTAGAATAATTCCTGTTACTCCTGTGCACCATTTCTACCGACATCTCTCCACTTTTTTCAACAATATGTTTTGTTAACAGCTGTCATGCAGCTGAATGTCTGTAACAGACCAGATATATAAAACGGGTAAATAAGCTGATGTAGACGGCGGCTGTGCTCATAATTGTGTTTCTACAGCCGTGAGCGTCTCCATATTACAGACCTGTCAACACTCGCAGATCGCTCATCTTGTGTACAGACTCTGTGTCGACATGTGCAGATAACAAAAACAAAACAAGTGTTATAATTTCAGCGTAAGGCCTCAGAGTCTGCAGGTTTCACTCGAACCCAACTGGTGTTTTCAACTCGTTTCAATCACGGACATGAATTCTCGTCTCTTCACAAACATTTAAATCTGCCAGTGGAATATCCTGGAGTTCAATAAAACTTTACATATTATTTTCTAAGTTCAACTACAGCTTGTGTTGGGTGATGTTGTTTGGTGGAGTAATATTTGGGTGTTCATTCGTAGGGTGGTTGAGGAGCACAATTCAACACTTCTCCTGCTGTTTACTGTATTTCCCAGCATGCCTTAGTTCGTTATTGCTTTGTAATTTTTTTTAAATAAAGCAACCACATTAAATCTAAGTGATCTCTGTTAAAACATGCTGCTTTAAAAACATTTCAATAAAGACATAATGATACAAAAAATGACTCAAAACCAAAAGTGTGCAGGGAAGAAATGTGTTGTATATGTAAATATATATATATAAATATATACAAATATCTATCACAGTTGCACTGTTAAGTTTTCATGCAGTAATAATTGTTGCGCACTAAATTCACACAATATATATTTCTTAAACATAAAGTTATGACAAGGATGTCATTTTGTAATCATCTCTATCTGAAACATTAAAACTAAAACTCGGAGTCAGATAATACCTGCTCTTGAGTGTTGACTGTTAAAACTGTGAAAGAGTTCATGTTAAAACAACTCAAGGTGAAAGCTGAACGTGACTCCTCGTGTTTTAACTCCCAGACTTCAGGTCGACTCCTGAAAAGTGTGAAAAGATCAACTGAAAGTGAAAAGAGTTCTCTGGTCTCAAACAGCGTCGACGTGAGCTCACAGAGTTGATTTATTCTATTTGAGACGGAACATGAACACGAGGAGGACTTCTCACCTGTCTCGGCTCCGGCGGGACGGGAAGGCGGCGTTGCAGCCGTCCACCGTGCACATGTGCATCTCCTTCAGGTGGACGTTCTGGTAGTGCATCTTGACGCTGTACGGGTTCTTAAAGGTCTTCCTGCAGATCTCACAGTGGTGGGGCAGGTCAGCGTCCGGGTCCAGGAGGGACAGCCCCGAGTCGCCGTAGTCGTCCGCACAGCCGTCCGACGCCTCCCTCTCCATGAAGTGGAGCGCGCCTCCGTTGGTCAGCCGGTGCTCGCCCTCGTCCCACTTCAGCTCGGAGATCTTGTCGGCTGCGGGCGGCGTGTTGCCGTGCTCCCCGTCTACGTTGCCATCCTGGCAGATGAAGTTGTTCTCGAAGGGGGATGCGCAGGCGATGACCCCTGATTCAGTTTGCCTCGGCCCGTCGTCTCGGCGCTCCCTCTCCGTACCTAAAGTTTGGTCCAGCAGATGTTTGGTGCCGTCCCTCTCCTCGTCTTTGTCGGCGTACGCCTCGTTCTCCTCCCCGGATTGTCTCGTGCGCGCGAGTGCCTCCGCTCGGCCTCCGTCACACTCGTCCTTGTCCCTGCCGTGCGAAAGGGCCTCGTCCTCCGAGCTGCTCCCCTTGTCCATCTGCTCGTCCTGCTCCACCATCTCCTTCTCGATCTTTATTGGCATACTCGACTTTCGAGACTTTTTCTTTGGTATCGGGTCGGTGGTGCCGGGTTCGGGAGCTGCGATGGGTTTGACGGGTACGGAGGAGGACAGCAGAGGCAGGGAGGGCAGCGTTCCCGCGGTGTTGGCGAGTTCTGCCGGAGTGACCAGGCTGCGGTAGAAAGGCAGGACCGGCTGGACTGTTTTTAAGTTGGGGAAGAGGATGCCGCTCTGGCCCATGCTGGAGAAGGAGCTGCTGTGGAGTTTGGAGCCGGCGTCCACGTGACTCACCATGTAGCTCGGCACCGACTTATGGCTTTCTGCAGAGCAGATGGAGATGGGCGTGCCGTATTCAGGCCTCTTCTCTCCTTGAGAGTTCTCGTCACCGGACAAGTTGCCGCGCAGGTCCTTGTCCCGGTTGTTGCGGTTCATGGGCATGTGCAGCCGCGGGTTGGGGTTGGCACTGTGGCGGTTGCGGCTGCGCAGCGAGCTGAACACCATGTTGCAGCCTTCGATGGTACACTTGTGTTTAATCTTCAGGTGCACGGCGTTGTAGTGGATCTTCAGTGTGCCTTTGTCATAGAACGTCTTCTCGCAAGCGTTGCAATACACACGACCCTTCTTCAGAGAAACCCCCCCGCCGCCGCTCCCGTTCCTGTCCAGAGAGCGCAGCTTTCCCTCGGGGGACATCTGCGTTATATCGGAGCTCATGGAGGGCGTGCAGGGTGTGGAGGGTCCGTCTGAGTAGTTGTCGCTGGTGGAGAAGTCCTCGGCCTCGATCTTGGTGTTGGCGGACAGGCTGTCCATCGGCTTGTCTCCGCTTCGGTCCAGATCGGCCGTGAAGGAGACGGAGCCGAGCAGGTTGCTGTCTGAGGGGTGCGAGAGAGAGAGGGGGGTGTCTCTGCCGAGACCGTCCCGGCCCTGATCATCTCGCCTCTGACTCTGCTGCTCCACCGACCCGCGGCACGGCTGCTGGTGCTGCTGGTGCTGCTGCTGCAGGGCCCCCGTCGGCGAGCCCAGGAAGGGTGCGGGGACGGAGCCCAGCAGCTGGAAGGGCAGCATGAACGCCATGCTGTTGATGAAGTTCTCGAAGTGGTGCATGCTGCTGCCGCTCAGCTTTTCCACTTTTGCCGTGGAGAGATTGGCGGCGGTGCGGGGCGTGTTGCGCTCGATGAAAGTGCGAATGTCTGAGTTTGTGCGTGTGCTGGGCACCAACACCGCCTGGCCCTCTTTGTCCTGCAGAGCCATCAGCTCCACGATGGACTTGGTCTCACCGAAACGCAGGAACTGCTGCAGCGTGGCGATCTCCTCCTCGAACGTCATGATGGCCCAGCGGTCCAGCACCTTCCCCGCCACGTCCTGCAGACGGAGAAGAGGGAGGGAGGACGAGAGCCGTTTCATCATCAGCATTGAAAGTCTGTTGTGTTGCTCATACATATTCACAGAGTGGCTTACACGACACACCTTATGAAGCAGATCGGCAGCGCGGCCAAATAAAGGAATCAGAAGGAGTGTTAATCGGAGCGGGCAGCGCAGAACCTCGAGAACCTCATTACAGAGACGAGCAGTGTTTCATCTCGCAGGTCATTTCTCTTCATTTAAATCATGTGGATCACACACACACATGCACACACACACACACACACACACACACACACACACACACACACACACACACACACACACACACACACACACACACACACACACACACACACACACACACACACACTCCCAAAGGCATGCAAAAATAAACACATACACAGCATACACATGTGGTGAGGGAGGGAGGGAAGGGAGGGGAGGGAAGGGAGGGGAGGGGAGGGGAGGGGAGGGGGACCCCCCCCCCCCACTGATCAAGCGGTACTCCCTCCCTCTGCCCGGCAGTAATCACATGTGAGTTCGGGGGTCTTTGAAAGTGAGGAGCGCCTTCGTGCCGTAACCGTGATTAATATTTCATCACAGAGCATTCATCGGGAGCCTGTCGAGGATTCTGACTCTACGTTGGCCATTAGATGAGCTAACATGAATTAAACGCGGCCCAACTTGAATACTTGATGATGTACTAATCGAAGTGAGATCTAGCGCTGACACAGTGCCTGCAGCTCGTCCTCGTCCCGCCTGGCGCCGGCATGAGAGGAAATCTGGAGCTAAAAGACATCATGTTTACAAATGTACGGTGCAGAGACCTCCCTGGGCCGGAGGTACCGCAGCCAGGAGCCGGAGGTACCGCAGCCAGGAGCCGGAGGTACCGCAGCCAGGGGCCGCTAGCATCGGCTCGGTACCACGACAGTTCATGGCATCGGTCGCTCCATCGCATCCCTCCTCTCTCCTCTCTCCTCCCTCGTTCCTCCTCTCTCATCCCTCCTCTCTCCTCTCTCCCCTCTCATCCCTCCTCCCTCCTCCCTCCCCTCTCCCCCCTCCTCCCTCCTCTCTCTTCCCTCCTCTCTCCTCCCTCCTCCCTCGTCTTCCTCTCTCAGTCTCTTCCTTCATCTGCGGCTGCACAGAAGCCATTTCAGACGTATTTTCCAGGCGTCCGACTCTCACGTATCCGATGGGAACAGATACGTTTTAATGAATCCAGCGTTTTACGTCCACAGAAGTAATATTTATAGTTAAAGTCTATTTTCTGTGTTTTACACCCATAACTGCAGCTCACTGTGAACCTGAACACATCCTGTGGAGACACAGATCAGGCTGTCACACCAAAGTTCAACCGAATATCATCTTGGAAGTACTTCATATTTAAAGGATTTAAAAAAAGAAAAAACCTCCATTGTGGGTTTTTTTCTGACATTCAGAGGAGACGATCGGCATCAGTTTTATGTCTTGTGATTTTTGCCGAGCTGGAGTCAGAGTGTGTTCAGCACAGCTTAGCATAAAGACAAAAAACAGGCCTGCCAACGCCAATTAATTAATCTTAAACCAATTCATGAACACAAATGTAAAGTTGTCCTGCATCTCTGGCTGCAGAGCAGGACGCCAAAATACACCCAGCAGACAGCGAGAGTACCACATCAGTGACAAAGACTTCAGGATGATGTGCTCAGTAAAAAAAAAAAAAGCAGTTCCAAAATGAAACTTGAACCAAAAAGTAATTTGACTTTTTCATTTCACTCTTAAAAGCAAAAAGGATAATTGACAAAATATTTAATTATTTCAGAAAATTCTTTTCAGACTGGAGGAGGGTTAACTCATCAACATTTAGTCCTAATCACAAACACAGAGAAAAGAGTGCCTGCCGCTCACCTGCAGCACGTATCCTCGTATGTAGTCCTGCAGAGTCCAGTCCAGCGCGTTGAGGATCTGGATGACCTCCTCCTGCTTGAGGACGGAGAACAGGCGGTCCAGCAGGATCTTGAGGCGGATGGGGATGGCCTGGGTGCCGTACAACATCAGGCTGCAGATGTCGAACACCACGTTGGAGTGCACGATCTCCACCTGGCTGCTCTGGTACATGTGGTGCACCTTCAGCTTGCTCAGGGCTGCAACACACATGGCAGATTATTACTGGATTAATATACAGATGGGACAGAGCAAGGACAAGAAAATAAACCCTTTATAAATGTAATCAATATATAAAACAGAAGTATTACAAATGCATTAAAGGATAAAACTGAAACATACATTTGTCTTTTAAAAAACATGTTTGAAATTATCTCAGTATGTAAAACACACTGAATTAAAAGAGAAACATTTTGGAATAACTAGTGAGGTCTGTATGAAAATAATGGAATTATGAATAACTGATGATGAGAAGTAAATAAGAGAATATTACTCGAAAAGTCAAATACTATGTGTATAGAAATGATCATCAGGATAATTAGTAGATAATGTAAAAGGAATATCTGCAGAAAATATTCCAGGTTGGAGGTGAATATTGCATAATTCAGGTTTATTCTGTCACCCAACAACAAAATGAAGGCGATGCTGATTCATGCAGCGTCGACATTAAACGAGAGGAAAAAATTACACAACTGCTGGAGACATCAGTATAATTACTGTAAACAGTCAAATTACTGTTGCACCAGATTTAACTTCTCTCAGAGGATAAATCCTCTTTCTGAGTTTCACACCACTCGTACCGATAAGACAGTGTAAGCATGATAAGTAGGTTAGTGAGAGAATCACGATTTAAAATGCTACTTAAAGGCTCAGTTCACCATTGGAACCGAACAAAATATCTCCTTTAAATATTTATTGAATCCATCCAAGGAGATGGTTTGTCAGAATACAGCTGAAGTGAATGCATTTTATTTTGTGGTGCTTTCATGACTTTTAGGATCTTTTGAGGATTTTTAAAATTCACTCTGTGGAAACTGATGACCTGAGACCTAAAATAAAATTAAATGAAGACTTCAAACCGTGACTTAAACATGACTTTACTTGGACTGCAGCCAAAGAGTAAAATATATCTTATAAAAATGAAGTGTGCGCTGATGATGGATATTTAGTAACGTGGGTTTGTCGGCGCGAACCGGCAGACGGATGAAACCTCAGTTCAACACAAAAAATAAAAATAAAAACGGATGAATTGTTGTTCCTGACCCCACAGACTTCGGCCCATATCACAGAAGAAGAGAAGCCTTAACATTAATATGATATAAAATACTAGAAGTGTTGGTATGAGCAGGAGAGTGTGTCACTGAGCTCCTACCGTGAGCCACCCAGCCATGCTTGCAGTTTTCACACAGCCTCCTCTTCAGCTTGCCAGGCTTGAAGCTGTCACAGTTACAGTTCACCAAAGTGCAGCAGATAGCCTGTTCATACAAAAACACAGAAACACAAAGGCGTGAAAAATATCTTAATTTATTTATTCTTTTTTCTTTTAGGAGAAGGCAAGAAAATAAATTCCCATTTTTAAAGCACCGGCTGTAACATGGATTTGAAGTAGATTAAATTAGTTTTGTTCACTTCTTTATTGTTCTTATAATTTTTTAAAACCCAAAACATGTCTGCAACATTTCATACAGTTCAAATACAGTAAATGTCTGTTCACGTGTCACCAGATCTTGTATGTGTAAAAAGTTTGCACATCAAATATTTGACATTATTGATGTCTTTTCATATCGTGTGTAATTAGATGTATTATTATTTGAGTAGCTTCTTTACATCCAGGATAGAAAACATCTCATCTTGTGTGTTAAAGTGTTGATTTTTCATCTTGCTTTGCTCATCTTACAAAACTACATGAAAGATGTACAACTGAAGGAAGGAGGAGGATCGGCGGCAGGAACGATGCCTCCCCTCAGCACCGGTTTACTGCGCAGGTGTGTGTGTGTGTGTGTGTGTGTGTGTGTGTGTGTGTGTGTGTGTGTGTGTGTGTGTGTGTGTGTGTGTGTGTGTGTGTGTGTGTGTGTGTGTGTGTGTGTGTGTGTGTGTGTGTGTGTGTGTGTGCAGAGCTTCTGGGTAGGTTCTCTCACTAACACACAGGTGAGAGGCCTCTGTCCATTAACCTGTCTGCTTCATATCTCATGTGGACCAACACACACACA
>NW_027211084.1:27500-30000 GCF_029030835.1 Brachyistius frenatus
ATGGATGGATGGATGGATGGATGGATGGATGATGTATTGATGGATGGATGGATGGATGGATGGATGGGTGGATGGGTGGGTGGGTGGATGATGGGTGGGTGGGTGGATGGATGGATGATGGATGGATGGATAATGGATGATGGATGGATGGATGATGGATGGATGATGGCTGGATGATGGATGGATGGATGATGGATGATGAATGGATGGATGATGGATGGATGATGGATGATGAATGGATGATGGATGGATGATGGATGGATGATGGCTGGATGATGGATGGATGATGGATGGATGATGGATGGATGGATGATGGATGGATGATGGATGATGAATGGATGGATGATGGATGGATAATGGATGATGAATGGATGATGGATGGATGATGGATGATGAATGGATGATGGATGATGAATGGATGGATGATGGATGATGGCTGGATGATGGCTGGATGATTGATGGATGATGGATGATGAATGGATGGATGATGGATGATGGATGGATGATGGATGATGGCTGGATGATGGCTGGATGATGGATGATGAATGGATGGATGATGGATGATGGATGGATGATGGATGGATGGATGGATGGATGATGGATGATGGATGGATGGATGGATGATGGATGGATGATGGATGGATGATGGATGGATGATGGATGATGGATGGATGGATGGATGATGGATGGAGGTCGTGAAGGGAGTTTAAAGGGAGAGTTGGTGAAGTTAAAACAATAAGACAGGAGTGAAGAGAAAGCAGGAAAAAACAGACAGCGTCCATATATCACCATGACGACGAGTCCTGAGTGAAAACACACTGAGTCCAAGAAACAGCGTCCACACTACATGACAACACACGGTGAATAAAACACACCTGGTTTCAGGTAAAGGTCGACTTCATCCATATTATAATGACCGACATGATCATTAAAGAGTATATATTAAAGAGAATATCTCACATTAAATTAAATATGTGGTTCCCATTAGACATAAAATACATAGATAAATATAAAACCTATAAAAACTGCAGGATGCATTCTGAGCCACAAACAGGAATATAGAAAATGAAAGAAAAAGTTCTGTCTGGTCAAAGTGGAAATTGATCTCCATCAACAAGCGTAACATGTCTCACACACACAACGGAAATAAAATGAGAAAGTTCTCTGCCTGCTAAAATAAAAACGGACCAAATGTTCTGAAGAGCCACGGTGCTGGCTGGACGGAGACCGCTCGGGGACGGACAGGGACGGACGGGGACGTGTTGGCCTGACACGGTGGAAGACAAATCAATCAGCAGCTCTGACTTACAGTGGGGGGAGGGGGGCAGCTCGGAGCATGTTTTACTATCAGCCATGAATCACTTACCAACACGCTCACATCAGGAAGGATTAATAAACACTGAACACATTTTTTTCATTTCAACATTTTGTACAAATTAACACATTTTGTGAGAAGAACGCCCACAAATACAAAATTATTTTACACCTCAGAAAGTGCTACAAATTTAAGACAGTGATTATTTCTCTTTTTAGGATTTTATAAATCACTTTATCAGAAAAACGGAGAAAATCAAGAACCCACAAGCTGCTTTCACACAGTCACTTATTATTTAATGTGTACAGCGCTGTAATTTATAAAAGGTTTATTAGTTGTAACTCTTGGATTTATTAATAATCAATAAATTGTTTACGAATACTTTCAAGTTCAGTTGTAGGATATAAATGAGAAAACTGATGAAGTGGCTGATGTTTGTCTTCATCACAGCCTGCCAACTTAAATGTTGTTGTGATTATTGATTTCAAATAATTTAATTATTGATTTCTTAACTATTAATAAAGCCATTTCATAGTTTATAAAAGAGACTTTATTAGAAAGTTAATTAATTGTTTAGTCAAATTGTTGACAACATTCAAAATGACTGAAGTCATTTATCCAAAAGAAAAATAAAATACTGCTTCCAGCATTTCTTTTTGTTTTGTTTGTTTTTTGTTTTACATCATTCTAAAGTTAAAAGTTAAATTTTTAAATTTTTGTGCAAACACAAAAAGTAATTCAAAAATGCCCTTCATCATCATTATCATCATCGTCAGGCTCTGGGAGTGTGTGATGGACATTTTCTCTATTTTATGAATTTTTTATGACAAAACATTTGATGGATTAAATGTAAAAAACTACCAACAGGTCGATCAACCAAAAAAAAACAACAAAAAAACAACAAAAAAACCTTTAAGGAAATACTTCCAAAAAAATAACGCTTGATCCGTCCAACTTTACCGTTTTAAAGAAAGACAATTACACACGACAACTACACTTACTAAAAATCCACAAATATATATATATATATATATATATATATATATATATATATATATATATATATATATATATATATATATATATATATATATATATTACATATAAAAAAAATAAATTTAAAAAAATGCAGCTCAGCCATCAAGGAAATAAATATCTGACTCCAATGAAACACGCAGAAAACAG
>NW_027211084.1:35000-112500 GCF_029030835.1 Brachyistius frenatus
CTCCCACTCGGCATTCTCACCTCAGGAGCTGCCTCCCTCCCTAGCCTGGACACACACACACACACACACACACACACACACACACACACACACACACACACACACACACACACACACACACACACACACACACACACACACACACACACACACACACACACACACACACACCCCGTCTCCCCCCTCAGAGTCACAGGGCAGTCCCCTCACAGCTGGCTGGAAGAGGGCATGACACTCATCTTTCACAGAGATTTGATCAAAAGGAATCACAAAGGCTGGAGGCTCTCCTAATGCAGTCAGGAGAGACTCCCTCTCCTCCCGTTCTATCTCTCCGTCTGAGTAATGCCCTAAATCAACGCTGCCCCTCTCCGTGCACACAGCCCAGCATGTGTGTCTGGATTCACCTTAACACAGCTCTGTGAACAGCCTCCGTAACAAGTTATGCCTTGTGCCTTCAGGAATGCGTAAGTGTCTGTGTTGAGTGTGTCTCGGGGAAGAAAGGTGACTTCACACACGACAAAAAACTAATCCGGGTGATCTGAAGGAACATGTGGGCTTCGGGATGGAGGTCCAACCTCAACGTGTCCATAACACAGTGTTGAAGACTTTAAAGGATCAGAAGCTGTCACTGGGTGTCACTCAGATCAAATACAATATTTTGAAAGTACAAACTAGGTAGAAGTTTAGAATGACAAATCCTTGTGTAAACAATATTAACAGAAACAAATGAGGAATATGTTGGATTAAAAACACAACTACGATACACACCAGCCAATTTAGTGTTAACATGCTTAAAAGATCAACCGATAGAAAGTATCCAGGATAAATATTAGATATATTGGAGCTTTCAGAAAAAAATTACTGTAGATGTGTGACTAATAATTATTTGAATGATTCATAAATCTAATTCATATTCAATATTTTGGATATTTTAAGCAGTGTAAATGCTCATTGTTTCTAAAAATAAATGACCTGATTATTAAAATGGTGCCTGCTAACTTTTTCATTGATTATTTCTTCTGTAAATAACGTTTCCATTCATGACCAGCAGCTGAATGTAAACTGCCAGATGTGAAACGACAGAACACATTAGGAGAAGGACTTTTGAAGTGTTGATCGGGTGAAGCTCAGTACGTAAATGATGTGCGTCTACTGAATGTACGCTGAGCTCTTCCCTCTCACCTCTTTCTTCTTTCCATTTCTTTCCCCGTCTTCGCGCTTGGAGGGAAAGCTCTGATGATTTTAGCCATTAGACGCATCTGCTAATCCACAAATTACACAGCAAGTTTAAACAGGTACACCTGGTGTGCTGCTCTACCTGCAGCAGTTACAAAGAGGGAGGGAGGGTGGAGGGGGGGGGCACCAGGTGGAGACACACTTTAAATACAAAACTGACTGCCATTTCTTTATTTTCTCTTTTGAAAGCCTTAATTTACCCAACGGAGCAAATCACTGCACCCTGTTTCTGTACTCCTCGTTGAATAATCTCATTTTCTACTGGGGGGGGGGGGGGCTCAGTGCCTTGCTCAAAGGTAGCTCAACTGAAGTGCTGTAGGGAGGGAAGAGTATTACTCATCCACTTTCCCCACCCACATTCTCCCAGCGAGGAACCAAAGCCGACAAGCGTCCAATCACAAAGCAGCTCCTCTCACCTCCGGGCGAGCAACACCCCCTGACTTGACATTCAGAAATTTGCCGAGCAGCTTCGCTAACTGATAAAAATGCAGCTAATGGCCCTTGAAGTTGGACATTAAAACTGCATTACTTTCCACAGGAGATCAAAGCTGTTCTTATTCGTGAAAAGCCCAAAAATGTTATGATGTTACATATATGGATAAGAGACATCCCGTCAAGGCGTGTATCGTAAGGTTGGAAAGCCCTCCACTCCCCCGCGGTCGTCCGGGAGAGCAGATCTGCTTACCGGCCTTGTATTTATTCCATACCTCGGGGATGCATACCAAACACAGCCCCGGACCTGGCCTGGATTAGGTCTGCGCTGCTTGTCAGATTGCTGCTCCCTGGGTCGGAGCAGCGCAGACGTATCAGTGCCCCGGGGGCTGAGGGTGGAAGCTGCAGCTAAAAACCACAGCAAATAAACTCCATGTGCAGCAGAACAGGTCACGCTGCCGACTTACATGTCTGTCATTAGCCTTCCTGCAGGGAAGGGGGCTCGGGCGCTGGAGCAGATGAGCAGCTTTGGGAGAGCATTACACACTCCTTTACACTTTCTTTATGTAAAGAAGCCGGCAAAATACTGCCAGCGTGTCATGATTGGTGTAATGATGCATGAGGCTGACTGGGCCTTGATTTAACACGACATGTCCCACCAGCAGGTACGATGAGGGATTCAAGGCGTCACTTTCATTTGACTGTTTTACCTTCTATCACTGATAGAAACACTGATACAAACACAATACAATACAATCAACAATTCTATTCATTTATTGATAGATTATTAAATGTATGAATGTCAGAAGAAGATAAAAACCTCTCCAAGCCCAGCGCCATCTTTAAATGTCTTGTACAACCAGCTTTTTAAAACTGAAAAGTATTTGATTTTCAGTGATGAAATAATAAAGATAAGCAGCCAATCCTCACGCTGGAAAAGCTGGAACCAGATCTGTCTTCAGGTAAAAATTTGATAAATGATTATCTCTGTTTTTAGCAGAACAGCCACAGAAAAAAACCACATATTGATTCCATTCAGACTGTTTTTCAGGATAATTTGTGTTCCATACGTCAAACAACAGCAAACTAAACATATTGACACCGTCAGCAACGTTACACAGAGGTGTAAAATTAAGGATATTCATCCCTGGACTCATCAGCTGGGACCAGACCGCCACCAACAGGAACACAGAGAGGACCGGTGACGGGACAGAACGGTCCACCGTCCCAAAGGTGTGGATTCCTGCTGGGAAGTGTCCCAGTACAGCTGGCATGCACCACCAATGGTAGTCCCTTCCACAGACTGTTTCTAAAAGAGTTCGTAGCTTCAGGTCTGTAAAATGGTTCCGATCCAGAAGTGTCTTCAGCTGCAATACCAGCGAGTGCCACTAGAGGTCGGCTCCAAAAAGCCTCCGGCTCCATAGACTCCCATTCAACTTCTGTCATCAAATCCAAAGTGAATCAAATGTGTCCATCAGTTATCTCGGTGTTGTTAGCTAAAGTCACTCCTTCTTATTAGTTTTCTGGAGGTCCATCTGAAAATAATCCCTCATTCATTAGAAAAGAAGATTCAAGAAGACCTGTTTTTGGGGGCGTGTCTGTTTGATTGACAGGCCTGTGGTGCAGTCAGGTTACAGCTATCGGTGGGCGGGACGTAGTATCTTCAGCCATCGCTGTGCTTCATTCACCAAAACAAGTTATAATGCAACACTTGTTTCTTCCTCCACAATCTGAATGTTTTAAACTAAAAATGTTTCATTTTGTGCCTTTAAGCAATTTTATTTTGTTATTGCTCCTCTCTGACCAACATATCCAACAGAACCTGCCCTGACGGACACACCACAAGGGTGTGTGTGTGTGTGTGTGTGTGTGTGTGTGTGTGTGTGTGTGTGTGTGTGTACATGCCACGTGTGTTGTCCAAGTGTCGGTCTGTCTTTACTCACTAGTTGACAGTAGAAAAGGGCAGAAGGAGGTCTGTGACCTCACTGTTCTCCTCCAGCTGTCCGTACCAGGCTCGGGTCACCACGCTGAAGTTTCCCCTCCGTTCCCATTATTTAATACTCACACACAGAGCATGATGGGAATCTGTCTGTTTACATGTGGACGGGCTCCGTGTGTCATGCAGCCATGCAGTGTGTGTGTGTGTGTGTGTGTGTGTGTGTGTGTGTGTGTGTGTGTGTGTGTGTGTGTGTGTGTGTGTGTGTGTGTGTGTGTGTGTGTGTGTGATTATGTGTGAAGGAGATGGAAAATATTGTAAGAAGAAATAAGTGAGGAGAGCACTTTCAGCGTGCAGCGTGAGGGGAGGTCAGAGCTGTTCACGTGTGTGGGCGGCACGGGGCTTTCATACAGATTGGTTTTATATAAAACAGCATCAGTGAAAGCTATGCTAGCCTCTGAGTGCACTTCAAATGTTAACACAAGACCGCAGGATATTAGAGCTTACTATTAATATACAGTATTCCTCTCTCTTTAGTTAGTAAAGTGTAGAGGACGCTGAAGTAAGTATAAAGTGATATTAATGGCACAAGCTCAGTGTGCAATTAACAAATGTCACGTTGTAATTACTGAACGGTTCACTCTGAAAATCTCAAAACACCACGGAGCTGTCTCTGCTGTTGTTGTCACACATCCATGTCTGAACTGGGAGGTGATATTTCACCTGCTGCAGTCGTCGGCTGAACGGAAATCTTCTTTTAGAAATAAAACATTGAATAAAGAATACTGGATTTTGACAGAAAGGCCAGTGTTATAAATGACGAGCTCGGGAAGAGCCTGAGGACACTATATCCTGCCCACCTATACTGGAAACCTGAATGCACTTCAGGCTTGTCAATCAAACCAGCTCCGCCCCCAAACATATCTGTGTTTGAGTCAAATATGTAATGAATGAATTATTTCCAGAAGGAGGGAGTTTATCTAATGACACCATGATGACTTGTGGATAACATTTGCTGACTTTGTATTTCAGGAGAGAACTTGATGCTTTTTCAATGGGAGTCTGTTGCAGTCTGGTGGAGCCCCAAGTGGCCCTCAGCGGTATTACAATAAGTTATTTATGACGGCACTTCTTCCGCTTTTGAACATGATTTCTAACCTTTTAATTTAGTGATTGTTTTCTCGTGAACGATGTTTCAATTATTTTTTTGTTTGTTAATTTGCTTTTAGTGTTTATAACTTTTATATGTTTTTCTGTCATGTTCAATACATTTCTTTGTTGATTGATTGATTGATTGGTATTTCTGCATTAGCTTCAATTTCAGACCTGGAGACTACCTCCATTTTTATACACAGTTGATGGTTACACCATCGGTTGGTTGAGACTTCCTGCATCCATTTCAAAATAAAAGCCATCGTTTCAAATAAAAATCCTACAGCAACACACTAGGTTTTATCCCAGTCTTACTTATCCAGACACACGCAGTGAATGTGTTGTATTGTTACGAATGTCCGTGTGTTTCTAATTTGTTTTTTTTTGTTTTTTTTGCAGAACAGAACCTAGAAATTCATGCTTACGTAGTTGGAAAAAGCTTGTTAGGAAGTAGGTGTGAAAGCTGAATAGTGAGCAACCAAACTATTACGATCAAAAAGACAAACACTCGCTGAGAAAAATGACATTAATGGCAGTGAGTATGAAGTCTGAAATGCAGACAGGCCTCCTGCAAACTCAATCTGGGACTGATCATCAGTGTGAAGCTCCACAGGAAATACTTCTAATCTATTGTTGTACAACTACTGACAGTGTTGGAAACCACAGACCGCACTTCAGTCCAACGGCCATCTATCTGTCACACTCACTTTCTCTGTGCAGCCATTAAACATACGTCACCATTAAACTGTCGCTATCATCCAAGCTGTGAGAATCACATGTTCCTTCTGCTGTTGTGAGGATGTCCTCGAACATGGACTCGTCTCAGTTCTGGGGGGAGGAGGGGGAGGGGGTGCTCTGGAAAGATGTCTGGCTCACATGAAGGAACGTGATGGGAACCAGCTGGCTGTCGGCTCAGACGGACACTGAAACGGTGTGAGGACATCCCTCCAAAAGACACGTGGGACATACCTGCAGGTAAAGACATTATGTGGCTCACAAACAGCTCAGCTGCTCTGCTCCTTCACACACACACACACACACACACACACACACACACACACACACACACACACACACACACACACACACACACACACACACACACACACACACACACACACACACACACACACACCAAACATACATCGAGGCTGCTGTAAACCAAATTAGAAGAGCCGCAATCCTCTAAAGAAATGCTTCTTCTTCAGTGGAGAGTAATAACATAATTTAAAAAGGTGCTCATGAGCCTTTAGACCTTCATAAACATTCATTTCATAGAAGATGACGACGGTATGAAAATTGATACAGAGGAGGTCTTCAACTTCTGTATTTTATATTAATCATGTTGTGTTTTATCATGAGCATATTAATGTCAGGAAAAGTTCATCTTGTTTTATCCGACCAACAATCCAGCTGATGTTTGGAATTTTTATGTGATAATTAAAAAGCAATGAAGTGATTTCATGTTAATGGACACAAGTCCACAAAATAAAACCTGCAGCATCTTATTACTGTTATTAGAAGTCATATAATTTATTTTTACTTTCCAATTATGACCATGCCAGTAATAAATAAGTGATAAATAAATTATTAGCAACAGTGTAATAATAAAAAAGTAATATGGAAGTTCAAATGGAGTCAATGACCAGAATCCATCTGTTGAATCAAAACAGCAGATCCTGATTGGTCACTGCTCTAAATAAACCTCTTCAGAAGCTGATTTAGCCGCACTAACAGTAATGTTCAATATCAGCCAGTAACTCTTGAGGAGAATAAAGAAATCTATTCATGAACTAAATTCTTCTAAGATGTGTTTGTAACCGGAGGAGCATTAGTGTGCTGACAACCATCAAAACACTACTCAGGATGCTCAGTAATTAATCAAACTTTTATGATATTACATATTTTCTTGAGCTAAAAACAAACTGCATCACTGTATTAGTGTCTTTATAACCATGGTAACTGTATCATACTGTACCATAGCAACGATGCTGACAACTGCAACCTCAAAGTTTTGTTGAGAAAAACCAACAAAATTTAAAAGGGTACTTGATTCAAATGTGGTGTGTATTTAACCTTTTATATACATATTCTGCAATTATCACCTGGAAATACTCCAGTTATGGATACTGTATGAGAGGAATATTTATAATGAAGCAATATTACATGAGTGATGTTTCCGGTCCTGTCGTGCGCAAACTCGTGTGCGATGTTTCGATTAAACAAGTTACCATCTAAATAAAACATGTCATCTACATGTGTTTATGTTGTGGAGCGACTCACTCTCAGAATATACAACTTTATGTTAGTGTGATCTCCGTCTCCATGGCAACACATGGGGTACGACTAACAACTGGAAAACAATCAGTCTCGTCAGTAGACTCTTTTGTAATGTATGTAATGTTCACTACTCCAGGAAGTAGTCGGACCCTTAGCAACCACCTAGCAACAGAGAGGACTTCTAGTCTCCAACTGAATAAATACAGAACATAGAAACACTAAACTGATCAGCTAGTTCAGTCTGGTTGGAACAAAGATATCTGATGAACTAAGATATCTGATGAACAAATATATCTGATGAACACAGATATCTGATGAACAAAGATATCTGATGAACAAAGATATGTGATGAACAAAGATATCTGATGAACAAAGATATCTGATGAACAAAGATATCTGATGAACTAAGATATCTGATGAACACAGATACCTGATGAACAAAGATATCTGATGAACAAAGATATCTGGTGAACAAAGATATCCATGTTCTCATGTGTTTTTAACATTTTAGCTCCGTGTCATGTGTTCAAACCAAACCGGTCCAGCTAGCCTCCTCTAGGATTGTAAGTGCGTGACTATCCGTGGTGTTACGGTACGGGTGCTCGGAGCGACCAAAAAGGACCAAAAGAGACCCGACTTCACCAAATGGGTCATTTAATAGAACTATAACAAGTAGAAACTACATTATATTACATAGTATATGAAATTCAGTTCTAATTCTATTTTCCCACTGAGGAGGTGGAGTGATATTTGTAGTGATGAGCACGGTGTGATGTCATGATGATTTGTTCCAGATGTTCAGTTGACCAATCAGATCTCTGGGGGCGGAGCTACTGGTTGTATAATCCATCAATACACCCTTAAAACCTTGTGCCTGCTTACAGCCACATTTATGGAGTTGTAAACCATCTAATGATGGATTTTATACTCCTAAATGCTAAATAGTGGGTTAAAATAAAGTGTTACCAAGTCAAACGCTGTCAGTAACTTGGAGCTTTGAATCGCTTCATGTTGTTCTTCCATTAGATTAATAAATAAACGCCCTGCAGGTTAAATGCAACTTGTCACATGACCTCGATATCGCAACAGACAACTGAAAACACATCCGCCCGTCGCTGCCATCCGCTGGTTTGGCGACAGAACGTTCAGCTAATAAATAAAGCTGCTGCTGTGCTCTCATCCTTCATCCATCCATCCCTTCCTCCATTCCCTCCCAGGAGTCTGGTATTGATCAGACATGTCCACATTAGAGGGAGGGGAGATGCTTTTATGATAATCCACCCACCCGAGCCGCCACTCGTAATGGCTGCATTAGACGCTCATCCCCTCCGCACCCGACACCTGGCCCTCTCTCTCCTCCGACTCACTGTTTGCATTACAACACTGTTTAATGGGCTCTTTAAAAGGGGGTTGGGGGAGGGGGGGCAGGAAACTTTCCAAGAGTTTCCAGTAGATGAGGACCCAGCAAGGAGCCACTGGGAAGGTCCGGTGCGAGAGTGATAGATGGCACCGCGTTGAAGTGGAGGGCGGGGGGAGCTGGGAGAGGGGGTCCATTACCTATTACTAAATGCCTCGTCTGTCTCGCCACGCCACTCAGCTGGCTGTCTGACGGCTAACAAACTCTGGGAAGTGGAGCTTTGGGGCGAGTGTGTTCCCCGACCGAACCCAGACGCAGGTCCGATCAATATCTCTCGTTAGTTTCCAGTCAAAACGATTCACAGACTTTCTGACACAAACGTAAAGATGAAACTAAAGATCCACGTAGGACATTTGTTCTGTTGGTTTTATCTCCCCGGCGGTGCGATGGCCGATGCTCTCTACAGTCCTTCCTTGGCTGCAGCAGAGCGACACACGGCTCTCCAAAATAATAAACCAAAACAACACCAAGACTGAAAAAAGAAGGAGAGAGAAAGAGCCACCTGGACACCATCAGTCTCAGCGAAGGTAAACATCTCCGACATTCCTCCCGGCACGCTGGCCTACAGGGGTCAGAGGTCATGATGACAAACGAGTGACCCAGAAGCCCTGAGAGGCCAAGAGAGGAGCCTCTGGAATCTCTCAGCAGGGGGACGGGGGACAACAGAGACACATTCAGCAGCCCAGAAGCCTCGGATATGAAAGGAGAGTGAACTACGAGGTCCCAGAGCCGCGATGCAAGACCCAACCTGTGGGCCTCCGAGGGAAACGAGCCGGACGACACACATGCAGCAACAGCATGGCTAAAATACATCACACCGGTCAGGAGATTTTAACCACATCTAAAAGTTCACACCAGCCATGACACTCATCGAGTGTCTCCAGTTATCAGGTCCAACAGTGGCCCAAAAACAAGATGTGTCTCGAGGTTAAATCACCTCGGAGGAGGAGAGCGGACAGGAAACAGCCTGAGCTTCTAGTAGCAGGAGGAAGTCCGCTGCAGCTGAGGAATGTCTAGTGACAATATTTCATGTGGAAAGAACAGCGGGTATGTGAGGGGGGGGGGGGGGTCTGAGGGTGATGATGATGAGGCACAACTGGAAGCTGTTCTGGACTCTACCCAGGTGTCAGCAGTATGCACAATAAACATGTTCGTGAAAGGTTTCGTAAGTTGTTTCCTCACTCGGCATGATGAGGCGACAGAAACAGTGTGAACTGCTCTGGATTACTGAGTATGCAGTGATATTGGACAACCGGTTTACAAATAAAGTTGTTCCAGGATGATGTTCACCACTGAGCTGCATCACCTCTTCCTTTAAAAACCACTCTGGAAACATTGGGGAACTGAGGAGACCAGTTTCTGGAGTTTTGAAAGTGAAATGTGGTCCCATTCTGGCCTGATAGAGGATTTCAGCTGCTCAACAGTTCAGGGTCTCCTTTGTTGTATTGTTCATGTCCTGATGCTCCAGATGTTTTCAATGATTGACAGGTCTGGACTGCAGGAGGCCAGTTTATCAGCGGACTCTTCTACTAGAGAACCATGCTGTTGGAATACGTGCAGAATGTGGTTGGACGTTGTTCTGCTGAAATAAACAAGACCTTCCCTGAAAGAGACGTTGTCTGGATGGCAGCATATGTTGCTCCAAAACCTGAATATATCATTCAGCATTAATGCTTCCTTCCAGATGTTCAAGCTACCCATGCCATGTGCACTAATGCATCCTGTACCATCACAGATGCTGGCTTTAGAACTGAGCTGATAACAAGCTGGATGGTCCCTCTCCTCTTTAACCTGGAGGATGCAGCGTCCATGATTTCCAAACAGAATCTCAGATTGTGATCCATCAGACCTCAGGACAGTTGTCCACTTCACCTCAGTCCACCTTCAATGATCTCGGTCCAGAGAAGGCGGCGGTGTTTCTGGATCATGTTTCTATCTGGTTTCTTCTTTGGAGAGTTTTAACATCATTTGTGGACGCAGCGATGAACTGTGTTCACAGACGATGGTTTTCACAAGTGTTCCTGAGCCCATGCAGTGATTTCCACTCCAGAATAGTGTGTTTTTAATGCAGTGCTGCCTGAGGGCCCGAAGATCACCACCATCCAATATTGGTTTCCAGCCTTGTCCCTTGTGTTCAGAGATTTCTCCAGATTCTCTGAATCTTTTAATGATATTATGAACCATAGATGATGAAATCCACTAATTCTTTGTAGTTTTATGTTGAGGAACATTATTCTTAGATTGTTGAACTATTTTCCAACACAGTCTTTCAGTGTTTTTTTCTTTTACAGTATCTTGTTGACCCTGTCCCATCTCTATTAAATGTGTTGCCTCCCCCAAATTCAAAATAAGCAGATATTTTTCATAGATCAATAACATTTCTCAGTTTCAACATTTGACATGTTGTCTTTGTTATATTCTCAATTAAAAATGAGTTTCCATGATTTGCAAACTTCTGTTTTTATTTACATTTTACACAGCATCAAAACTTTTTGGGAAACAAGGTTGTAGTTATCAAAGTTATATAATTTCAAAAAGACCATCTTTTCAAAAACATCTCCAACCACTCTGACCAAGCGTCCTCAATAACAGCGCGGCTGCAGGTTTCTCACCTGCTTCTCTCAGATCGAAGGTCAACCGAACAAATGTCTCTCCGTCCTCCCACATCTGGGAGTCCTACATAGGAAACATCATCAAGTATGTACGCTGATAAATTAAACCAAAACATGCAGTTGTCATGCACATAGCATAGATGTTCTACTTGGTGTTCCAGATGTTCTACTTGTGTTCCAGATGTTGTCCTTGTGTTCCAGATGTTGTTCTTGTGTTGCAGATGTTGTATTTATGTTCCAGATGTTCTACTTGTGTTCCAGATGTTGTCCTTGTGTTCCAGATGTTCTACTTGTGTTCCAGATGTTCTACTTGGTGTTCCAGATGTTCTACTTGTGTACTACCTCTCTCTACTCTGAGTCCATCAGTGTGTTCTCTCTGTCAGTACAGAACCATCAGAACACTATAAGTACCAGGATGAATCACTCAGAACGCTCCAGAACAAGAAGTGTGAAACTCTGGACACTTTCCACCCTAAACAGTCGCCATCTTGGCTCCGTAAAGGAAGGGGCGGGGCCACCGACGTAAATAATTTTCAAAGTAAAAGCATCTGAGAAAGCTGCAGCTGTTCCTGAACACAAAGTGTTTCTTTTCCACTGCTGCTGCTGGACAGAAGAATCAGTGTTTATTGAGTGTTAATTAATTAAAGCTGCAGATATTTTGGAGGCTCATGTGTTCACATGATGAGGTCATTTCCTGTCAGTGTGGTTTGAAACAAAACGACTCTACACAGTCAGAGTCCTGACATGGAGGAGAACTACTAGTTAGTGGACTAAAGGAAGTATGTCGTCTGGAACCTCAGACTGTTTATAAAAGAGTTCGTAGCTTCATGGTAAAATGGTTCTGATCCAGAAGTGTCTTCAGCTGCAATACCAGCGAGTGCCACTAGAGGTCGGCTCCAAAAAGCCTCCGGCTCCATAGACTCCCATTCAACTTCTCTCATCAAATCCAAAGTGAATCAAATGTGTCCATCAGTTATCTCGGTGTTGTTAGCTAAAGTCACTCCTTCTTATTAGTTTTCTGGAGGTCCATCTGAAAATAATCCCTCATTCATTAGAAAAGAAGATTCAAGAAGACCTGTTTTTGGGGGCGTGTCTGTTTGATTGACAGGCCTGCGGTGCAGTCAGGTTACAGCTATCGGTGGGCGGGACGTAGTATCGTCAGGTTTCCAATCAGATCGGTCAGATCCACCCCTGGCTCCTCCCCCAGCTCGTCCAAATATGGTCACTTCCTGCTCCAAACCGCTCCGAACTAACAAGATGGTGACGGACAGAATCTGAACTGGAGGATTCATAATGTTCACAAACCAACGATGACATCACTGATGGTTGATGACATCACTGATGGATGATGACCTCACATCAGTGATGGTTGATGCTTGTTTGGAACACAGCATGTGTCTGTGGTACACTGGCCAAATAATTATTTAATAATTTTATCATTAAAACGCAGTTCAACCAGAGAATCCAGTTTCCAGTGAGGATCTATTTTAGTGTCCTTTAGCGAAGATAGAACCGCTCCAGGCCTGCTGCTGTTCAGCTGAACCTCCGGCCTCTCTGACATCAGCCCTGAACAGCTTCATCGGTGCCGTCCATACAACTCCGTCCTCTTCACTTGTGTAGGCAGATGACAGACGTTAACCAGATACAATGAGTGGAACCGTGAGTCAGTGTGAAACCACAGGAGTGTGTGAGTGCTGTGACTACGAGCTTCATCCCTGCTTGACCTGTGAACTCCATCCCAGCTCTGTAAGAAACACACTCATATTCCCATCCACTTCCACAGAAATCTCACGGCATCGTGAAGGCAGTGACTCACGGAGACATCTGGTTCTTAAAGAAGAGGGGGAAGAGACGGAGGATGCAGAACTCACTCTTTAAGATCATATTTGAAATACACAGCTTTGAAACTTTCAAAATAAAAGGATTTATTTCAAAAAATTTTAACCATGAGCACAAAATCAAAGAGTAGATTGCAGCGATGGAGGTTATAATTCTATTTTTAGTTTTTTGACTTTTATCTCTGCACTGCTTCACAAAGTTCATCCAACCGTGGCAGAGACAGGAAACAAATGTACTGTATTTACCAAGATGTGAAATACCCTTGCAAAAAAAAAAAAAACTATTTAGAGCCCGAAGCAAAATCTGAGCTGGTGCCTCTTTCATCGCAGTCAACATGGAGACGGTGTCTGTAGGTGAGCCAGGACGTGCAGCGCTGCGATTTAAAGGACTATACGTGACCAACATTATGTAACTAAACTAGAATAACCACCTCCGTTTCCATTCATGCCTGTGCGGACTCAGTAAGTAAGTAAGTCTATTTTTAGAGCACCTGATAAAACCTCATTGTGGTTCTATTTATTTATTTATTTGTTTTTTAACAGCACAAGTCTGACAAGTTAAATTTACAGCAACAACATGCGAATTAAACAAGTAGAGGTTCCAAACACAGGCCAAATACAAGTCATGAGTAAAATCGAGCAACGATAGTATAGTAAGAGGTGCTCATGTACCCGAATCTGCTCCTTGATATTCATGAACATTTTTATCTTTTAGAGTGTTCTGTTAAAAATGATATAAAAACGATACAATTAGTTTACAAGTGTATACGGTCACTCGCTATCCAACGCTGTTTTTCAGTCTGAACTCATGGGGGCGCTGACGTCTCCATTTGTAGTTGAGGTAATGTGATTACCGGCCCCACCAACCGAGCTCTGCGCTGTTCTTTTCTTTCTCTGCTCTCCTCTCACCCCGACCAGCCGAGGCAGAACCAGAACATGAGTCAACATGCTGTCATGATGCCAGCGGCTCCCAACGAGACCGCACAAACATGAAATCTATCAGAAAGGTTCATGGATTTAGAAAGTATCATGATAATCTATAATCCATACATAACTAAAAACACCACACATGGTTTGCCTGGTTTGCTTTAAATAAATTACAAGTAATATGATTTTGATATGTGGCTCAGTTTACCGTACACAAGAGTAAATTTGTAGAGTTTTCACACAGAACTTGGTGAACATGTAAACTGAAGTCTCGGTGCTGACCTTTGACCTGTGCTGCTGGAGTATTTAAAACTGCACCATCAACAGCTGCTGAGAACCTCAGATGGTGATAAAACAGACCTCAGCTGGAGCGCATTTAAATCCAGGCAGTTGTTGTGCCGCTGTGGTTCTGCAGGTTGGTGGCGCTATCAAACGCTCCGTACGCTCGGTGACCAGCGGGGCGGATCAGCAGCGCCGAGCGGCGCCGCCTTCAAAGAGGAGATGAGTGCTTTTGATGAGGAGCCGTTACGTACGTCTCTGTCCCCACTTCTGACAGCCAGGTGATCTCGCTGAAAACTAAATTATCAGACACACACTTGGAGCAGGCAGCCGGTCGCAGCACCGCTCACAAAGGGAATAATTTAATCAGTGAGCAGCAGCTTTCTGCAGCTTTCTCCTGGTGTCATCACATCAAACCAGGTGAGACCTTCCTGGACACGAGGTCCTGGTTCAGCTTTGTTTACCTCTAATACCAAACTGTTTATTTAGTAAACATGAATCCATCCATCACGTATTCTGTGAGGGTCGGTGGAGGGCTGCAGCCAATTCAAGCTAACTGCAAATTCCCGAGAGACGGCCGTACATTATCATTATTATCATTGATATTACAGTTACTATTGATGTTAAAACAGAACATGCAGTTATTTTAGAGGTTAACAGCATACAAAGTCACTGAAAAGAAAAATGTGTGGGTGGAATTTCAATTCTTTTTTTTAATCTTTTTTTGTGCAATAAAATAGTCAAATTTACACAAATTAAATTTGACTAAAATGTCAGTTTTGTAAAATTCAATATTTGACCAAATGTTCTGTTCTTATCAGAGATGCAAGTTTCATTGTTACAAAACGTGAAACTGTCACGCGTAGAGAGACAAAAGCGTGTCTATTTCACGCTTTGCCGTGAAACCAAGTCGTCTCAGTGTATTTAATGAATTGTAATGTTTGGAGGCGTCAGGATGTAAATAATATTATCCTTAACATGTAAAGAGCTCAGTCGTGACTGTTATCCTGGTCCTGTTATAGACTGTAGTACAGGAGACACACATAACATTATGCATCATAACTAACATGAGATATTAACAGCGAACAACACTAACAACCTCCAGGACGCTGACAATTATAGAAATCCGTCAGAAATGTTGGCGAACCCTCTCAGTGGAACGAGCCAGTTTAGGACGTGTTAACAGTGAGACTGTTGAGGACAGAGACGGATGTCAGGGACAGCTCTGAGTCCATCTCCTGCATCAGCACCGAATTAAAGACGCTTCAGGATGAACTCAAAGGCTCCAAAAAAATAGTGGGAAAAAAAAAAAAAAATTCTCATTTCATGATCACTTCTGTCTCGCTTGAACTTGAACCCCTCAGGTCACGCAGGTCTCTGGGGGATTATCTGGTGGGGGGAGGGGGGATACCAACAGGTTCATCTGGAGGCCGTTGCTGCTGTGACACATTGTGACCTCCCCTGGGCTTTGGGCTCGGAGAGGAGAGAGTCAGAGACAAGAGGGTCTGTGCGTGTTTCCACAGTGTTTCGCTGTGATTAGATTGGCCAGCTTCTCTGTGGTGGCTGAACATCCAGCGGCCGCTCAGAGCTCTTCCTGTTGCCATCCTCATGGCCTCAGACCTAAACACACCAATTAACCACACTGGACTTTCCACTTTTCCTCTAACTCTGGTCCAAACAAACACACAACCACATCCACCCCCACCCCCACCCCCAACACACACACCCACCCCCATTCATCTCTGATCTGCTGCTTCTCGCCTACAACACACAACATCGGCCTCTTTTAGCCAAAAGCAAGACAGCAGTCAGGAAGAACGTTTCTTTAAACGTTTTGTGGAAAAAAACAAGATTGGTTTAAATGGATATCTGTTTTATATGTGTGTACAGTGAACCCTCGCTATAACGCGGTTCACCTTTCACGGTCTCGCTGCTTCACGGATTTGCATCGTGCATTGTGTTCTGCATTCTGATTGGCTAAACAGTCTCTCCGCTTCTTCTCTACCTGTTTGTCAATAACGTTGCGGTTTAATATGTACACGTACGTAAAACAGCTTGCCAAATTAAAAATAATCGATGGTGGCATGTCGGTTTATAAGAATCTTTTTGCCCAGAAGAAAAAAGAGAGACAACAACTACCGATAACTATGTTCTTCTCTCGAAAAACCACACCTGCACCGCCGGCTTTAGAAGAAAGAACCGCTGCAGAGCGGAGTCAGGATGCAGCGGCTCAGTCAGAAGAGCAGTGAAATACACGAGTCACTATTTGTCCTACTGTACTTTGTATTTGTTTTCATAATCATTTTTCATTTCCTCCCGTTCTAATCCAATGACTCGGGTCGCAGTGGGGCGGTGCTGATCTCAGCAATTTGAAGCCTTCAGTTCGTATTGATGATTCAACTTATTATTTTACAGTACAGTAGTTATTTGTAAAAAAAACATTTATGCAGTACTTTTATTTGTTAAACAAATGCTTGGGCCTGTAAAAAGGTTTTGTTCTTTGGTTTCAATGTATTATGGAGTATTTCATTGTATAATAATTGTAAAAAAAATAAAGGTTACTACTTCACGGATTTCGCCTATCACGGTTTCTATTTGGAACGTAACCCCCGCGATAAACGAGGGTTCACTGTATATACATACATATATATATATATATACATATATATGTGTGTGTGTGGATGAAAGCAATGTGTGTGTGAATGAAAGCAATATCAGTTAATCAATGTATTTATGGTGTACAAGAAGAAAATAAGAATGAGCTGGCTGAGGAAATAAAGTCTTTGCTTATTTTTGTTGATTTTTGTGAACAACTCGTTTCTTTTCTACCCTATTTTCATTTGTTTTCATGGTTGTTTCATACGATGATTGTGTTGTTGGGTGTTGTGTTGTTAAGGCTTGTTACAATTCACATGTTGCTTTGTTTTAATGGCTTATTTTGTGTGAAGCACTTTGTAACTTGAGTTTAGAAAAATGCTATACAAATAAAGTTTATTATTAATATGCCGTTTTTATGTAATGTTTTGCAGTGCCAAGTAGTATATAATTTATTGTGTGATTGCATTTTAATAAAGTAAACATGCCAGAAATATTAAAGTGTTATTTTGTTGGTTGACTCAACTGTTGTTGTAGATGAGTCGGACTGGCGGACAAACATTTAAAAACAATCCTGATAATATTCAAATGCAACAGGACATGGCAAGAAGGCCTCGCTAATCAAGACCAATAAATAGCAATAAAAAAGACAAACATAAATAACCACTGGAATAAAAAGGTTGAATATATACTAAAAGCCCCAAAAAACAAACTAAACAGAAGTTCCATAAATATGTGTCTATCAGACATCCTCATCATCATGCATCATTTGTTCTTTTCCTCCAAAGATAAAACATCAAACCAAATAAGATACAACAGACTCAATAACAGCACAGAAAAATAATGTCATCATGTGGAAGGAAGACAGGTCGATAGCTTTGGGAACATTGATAACTCTCCCGTCTTCCCTAAACTATGCCAAAGTTGCTGGAGAAGCTGATTAAGTATTTCTGTAATAATTTGTGCTGTAACTGCACCTTTTAGTTTTTTTCTGGTAATTTTTGTTCATTTTTTTCTTTTCTTTTGTGTAAATATGTTTTACACTTCAGGAGTGCAAGTTTGTATTTTCGTGTTTTCTGTTTGTTTTTGTATTTTGCTCTTTTGAGGCGTCCACAGACTGAATATAAATTGGAATTAGCTTCCGGCTTTGTAAAATGGTTCCGATCCAGAAGTGTCTTCAGCTGCAATACCAGCGAGTGCCACTAGAGGTGGGCTCCAAAAAGCCTCCGGCTCCATAGACTCCCATTCAACTTCTCTCATCAAATCCAAAGTGAATAAAATGTGTCCATCAGTTATCTCGGTGTTGTTAGCTAAAGTCACTCCTTCTTATTAGTTTTCTGGAGGTCCATCTGAAAATAATCCCTCATTCATTAGAAAAGAAGATTCAAGAAGACCTGTTTTTGGGGGCGTGTCTGTTTGATTGACAGGCCTGTGGTGCAGTCAGGTTACAGCTATCGGTGGGCGGGACGTAGTATCGTCAGGTTTCCGATCGGATCGGTCAGATCCACCGCTGGCTCCTCCCCCAGCTCGTCCAAATATGGTCACTTCCTGCTCCAAACCGCTCTGAACTAACAAGGATGACATCACTGATGGTTGCCGTTTGGTGCCACTGTACCTACTTCCCCTGAACAGTCTTTAGGTTTGGTTGTCAAATCTATTTCAATTCAGAACATTTTCCTTTAGTTTTTTGAACTCTTCAATGAGTCTTTATGGAAGCCTCCGGCCTGGAGAGAGGTCATTGGGTCTGAATCATTTCAGCCAGAGTGGCACTCTCAGTCATAACAGGAGGGAGCTTGTGAATATGAGAATCTGCCACTGAACACAGCTTGTGAGTTACTTTGGAATAAAATAGATTAAATACATTCTACTTTCTTTCAATTAAACATAATGCATTTCACTTTAGATCTGGTTCTAAATAAAGTTGCTGAATTTGCACTACAGAGTGTTTTTTCACCCCTCCATAATGTGTCTCTTTTCTACCTAGCTGCGGGGGGAAGGCAGGGCGGGGTGGAGGTGGTGGGGCGGGTAAGTACACAGAGAGACTGAGAGACAGATCACCTTAGGGCCCATGTTGCGTGGCTGTGTTGGGGCCGTGTTGGGACTTGTAGCAGCTGAGTCTTGACACCGAGCCCGGCAGCACTCGAGGGCCCCTACAGCATGTGATGGTGGCCTGTGTCAGGGCACAATGAGATGACAGCGCCATTAGTCACCTCTGTTGTTGTGGGAGGTCAGAGAGACTGACAGCTAGTGCAGGGACGGATCAGTGCAATGGGAAAGATTATTAAAAAAATTAATTCATACACCGGGATGCTAATTTCTACTTATTTTGACTCATTGCCTTTGAAATTATAAATAGAACAATGGAAATGACGTCCTTATTACCTTTAGGAGGCTCGTCTGATATGCAGAGTTTTGTTGTTCCCTACATTAGATGACCTGTTGGGACGTTCAAGGATGAAATACTCCTTGAGGTTTCAGAAAGCTCACTGACATGATTAAAAGATGCAAAAGAAACCAACACTGACGGTTTTCTAAATAGTTTTCTAATAAACAAATAACAAAATTAGCAATGTCTTATCAACTCATGTCAATTTCAGCCTAAAATTAACCACTTCAGGTTAGTTCCCACCAACCAGCAGTGATGTCATCATCCATCAGTGATGTCATCAACCATCAGTGATGTCATCATCCATCAGTGATGTCATCGTTGGTTTGTGAATGTTATGAATCCTCCAGTTCAGATTCTATCCGTCACCATCTTGTTAGTTCAGAGCGGTTTGGAGCAGGAAGTGACCATATTTGGACGAGCTGGGGGAGGAGCCAGGGGTGGATCTGACCGATCTGATTGGAAACCTGACGATACTACGTCCCGCCCACCGATAGCTGTAACCTGACTGCACCGCAGGCCTGTCAATCAAACAGACACGCCCCCAAAAACAGGTCTTCTTGAATCTTCTTTTCTAATGAATGAGGGATTATTTTCAGATGGACCTCCAGAAAACTAAGAAGCGTGAATTCAGAAAGTCCGAGGTAAAAGATGTTTGAGTGTACCGCCTGGAATCACGGGTGCTTCCTTTACTTCCAAACAAGCCTAACCTGAGATCGGTATCAGTACAGCAATTTTGAAATGAATACAGCAAGGTAGAAAATTGGATTGTGGAAGCTGTTTTACAAGTCTGGACGGATCGATGCTCACACGGCGCGAGCACAGAAAATCTTCTCCGAGGCTATCATTTCAACATAAGAGAGGAGAGGTGCCTCATTAGGAAGGCTGGCGTTGCAGAACCGAAGAATTCAGATAAACTTATCAGTAAACAAGACCCATTTCAGGGGGCGTTCGCAGGACTCCACGCAGCCAATTTCCACTTTGTTTTTCTCACTAAAATCTCAAACTGCAAATGTGTTCCAGACCTGCTGCACGAGCCGACAAAGACACAGTTGTGATCCCAGGAGTATGCGCTGGGTGGTTTACTGGTGCTACACGGCCACTCACTCTATTTGACACCTTCTCAAAGCCCAGAAACCGGGTTCCTCTGAGATGGTCCGAGACACCGAAGAAGAACATAAACATGTTCACACACAGTCGCCTGCCAATCACCCTGTTTGTGACACTCAGGGATTCAAACAGCAACTTCATTAGTACTCCAGATGCTCGTCCTGCAGTGGCGTCCAGAAGCACCGCAGTTCAGTTTCTATTACAATGAAACAAATGACACACCAGCACACAGACACACACATGTACAACCTCATGGACTAAAATGAGCTGCCATTTGATCTTTTTCCCCCCTTTTCCCTCAATTTCAATGTCGCTCACTTTCTCCCTCCGTTTCAGCGTCTTTAGTGAAACGTGAGACTTCGACAGCATTCCTTTCTAAACAGACTCAGAGTGCAGCCAAAAGTGTGTGTGTGTGTGTGTGTGTGTGTGTGTGTGTGTGTGTGTGCGTGCGTGCGTGCGTGTGTGTGTGTGTGTGTGTGCGTGCATGCGTGCGTGCGTGTGTGTGTGTGCATGTGGGTGTTTGAGAAAGAGAGAGTGCAAAACACAAGAGAGAGATGCTGCATGCAATAAAAAAAACAAAAAACACAATTTCTATTATTCATTGTAGATCTCCATTTAGACACCCAAAAAAAAACATGTTCAGCCCACTTGATTGGCCTGCAGGCACACACACACACACACACACACACACACACACACACACACACACACACACACACACACACACACACACACACTGCAGCTGCAACACGGCTCATCAGTTCCTGAACAGGAACACATTTATGTAAAACCAGAATCTGTACACACATATGTACGGCCTCGGCGCGGCTTGTCGGCGGCGCAGCTGACACGTCCGTCGGGACGGCCGCCATTAATCAGAGCAAGATGGTTATTTTCATCTCTTTAATGATCGGGACGGGACAGTTCCACACGGACACAGACATGTTCTCCGCCAACATACATCTGTTTGTGTCATGATCAATCCGGTCTGACACATGCAACTCCCATTAGCCCCCCTCCTCCCCCAGACCAACACACACACACACCCACACACAGCTGGGCCTCCCCGCCATCAGGCGAAGGGACATAATTACCCGGCTGCTTGTGACATTCCTGTTTAAGGGTCAGGGGGGAAACTGCCCCCCCACCTCGTGTTCCCTCCTTTTTACACACTCACACACACATTTGCATAGCTAACGTTGTGAGGACATTCGTTGACATATTTCCTTACCCAAACATCACACACCTTAATTCTAACCTCAATCATAAAACCAATTCTTAACCTTCATAAAACCCTTTGAAGGGATGTGAGAAAGTGAAGATGTTGTCAGTTATACAAAAAATGTCCAGACACAAATTTTTATCACAAGTCTTGAAACTCTGGCGCACCAACAAATTTAGAATTAAAAAGTAGGAATGCAACAAAAGTGACGAAGAGATTAAGTCATGCAAACATCAACTCACCGCTGCTTTAAAACTGCAGTAATTTCTGAAATCTCAGAATCTAATGACATCACTTCAGATGGGGTCTGACAGTTTAATCCAACAGCATCAGATTCTCCAACATCTGTACCATAAATGACATTTCTCACAGCATACCAACAGAATGTGAGATTTTTACGTTTCCATCATATTGATGAGGCGGAGCTTCATTCAGACTCAGCATCACCACATCTTAGTGTACTCCATGTGTTTTTACATTAAGTGTCAAATGTAATGATAGATATGTGCTTGTGTGAATTATCACCTGACTCCGCAGGTCCCTTCAGCTATATGGACAGTTTTTTTGTGCCTTTCAGCAACTTGTTGCAGTTTTATATTTGGCAACTTTACTGTTGCGGTGCAGTCTCACTATTGTCACTAAGCTCATTTCCAGCAGCACCTACAAGCTGTGTTGAAGCGACTGTACACTCCCCGCTGTACCAAACATCACAGCGACCAAGCTTTAAATCAACTACAACTACTTTTGCAGCTAAAATCCTAAGAACTGAAGGATTGAATATTGGACTTACACCCGTTAGCGAGACACAAACACAGCCTGCTCTGTGTCTGCTGGGTGTTTAAATACAATGTTCAATGAGAACAACTCTACAGGGTTAAGGTTTGCCAGCAAGTACAAGTGAAGTAAAATGATTTTCTCATTTAACAAATATACATTTCTGAAAATGTTGATCTAAACTTCTTTATTTTGAGGTAAAAACCAAAAGTAAGCACATGGTGATGCCTGTCTGTAAACTGTGATGGATGTTTACAACTGTTTGGGTATTACTTTTGGCTGCTTTATGAACGTGAAGTGGCCGCGTTACTGCTGACACTTCTTCCAGTCTAATGACTTGAAAAGACCGCATTTTAAATGAAAAACCCTCCATGTCTAACCGTAAGACGGGCAAACAGCTCGGTGACGGAGTGTAGCAGAGTGATGTGCACTGAGCAGAGGGAAGCAGTAGCCTTGGTGAGTAAGTACTCAGAGTTACGTTGACTGGTTACCATCACCATCTATGCTGCATGTGATACCTACACAATTGAAATTCCAACATGGACTCAAGCAGCCCATCAAACTTTGGGTCAAACTCAGGAAACTGGCAACGGAGTCCCTTGAAAGGCTTCAGAAAGTCTACGGCGATGAAGCGACGAGCCGGGCCAGGTGTTCTGATGACATTACGTTTCAAGAGGGGCGGAGCTTCACTGTACGAGACCAAAGAAGACGCGTCAGGTTAGGAGACTTTGTCCCGCAGGGTCAAACTGTCAACACCGAGTTCTCCTGGGACTCGATGGCTCTCCATCCTCCTACTCGTTAGATTTGGTTTCCTGTGATTTCTCTGTTCTCCAAAATTGTGGCACAAAGTTTGATGTGAGCTCTGAAAGTAAAAACCCTTCTGACCCTCCTGAGGAGCGTTCAACCAACAAATATTCCAAGATTACTGCATGTAATTGTCCAGAATGCCATCAGGAGAATAATGAACAACAAAGGTGTGCAGGTTAAAAGAAGAAAGCCACAGTTGTCCTAAAAGATCCTCACTGTGTGTCTGCAGTTTGCCAAAGATAACTGTGACAAACGATGGCGTTGGGAAAATATTTTGGTGACACGAGACAAAAATATGACTTGGTTCAAATAAAAAGTGTTATTTTTGGAGGTAAGGAAAACAGTATAATCCCATCTGTATAACATGGTGTTGGTAGTATCATGGTTTGGGCCTGTTTTGATCTATCCGGGCCAGGACCGCTCCCCATCATTGGTGGATCATCTGTCAGAGGACTGAATCTCAGAGAAACTGGGTCATGCAGCCCAACAATAACCCAAAGCACACAAGTGGTTCTACCAAAGAGCGTTGAAGAAGAATAAAGTTGATGTTGTGGAACAGCCCAGTGATAGTCCTTAATCTAACAGAAATGTTGTGGAAGGACCTGAAGCAGCAGTTGATGTGAGGAAACCCACCACTTTCCCAGAGTTCAAGCTGTTCTGTAGGAGGAACGAGCTGAAAGATGTGCAGGTTGGATCAATAGTTACTGGAAATGTTGAGTTGCAGTTGTTGCTGCACAATGAGGTCACAGCAGATACTGAAAGCAAATGTTCTCATACTTTTCCCTCCCACAGATATGAAATATTGGATAATTTTCCTCAAAAGATAAATGACGAGTTTGTTATTTTTTTTTAATCTAATTTGTGGGTTAAACTTATCTGCTTTTTGAACTTGAGTGAAAATGTGATGATATATATCGTTGTTATTCAAATTCTTAAGAGATCCCAAACTTCTGCACATTACTGTTCTTCTCATCGACTGGATATAAAAGTGTTCGTAGCTTCAGGTCTATAAAATGGTTCTGATCCAGAAGTGTCTTCAGCTGCAATACCAGCGAGTGCCACTAGAGGTCGGCTCCAAAAAGCCTCCGGCTCCATAGACTCCCATTCAACTTCTCTCATCAAATCCAAAGTGAATAAAATGTGTCCATCAGTTATCTCGGTGTTGTTAGCTAAAGTCACTCCTTCTTATTAGTTTTCTGGAGGTCCATCTGAAAATAATCCCTCATTCATTAGAAAAGAAGATTCAAGAAGACCTGTTTTTGGGGGCGTGTCTGTTTGATTGACAGGCCTGTGGTGCAGTCAGGTTACAGCTATCGGTGGGCGGGACGTAGTATCGTCAGGTTTCCGATCAGATCGGTCAGATCCACCGCTGGCTCCTCCCCCAGCTCGTCCAAATATGGTCACTTCCTGCTTCAAACCGCTCCGAACTATCAAGATGGTGACGGACAGAATCTGAACTGGAGGATTTATAACGTTCACAAACCAACGATGACATCACTGATGGTTGATGACATCACTGCTGGTTGATGACATCACTGCTGGTTGATGACATCACTGATGGATGATGGTCGTTTCTTATTCATGAAGGTTGTTGTTTCCTTCTGTTGTCGGATTTTTAGAGCTCAACAACTAAAATGTTATAGTAACTATCAAGGTAATAAAGTCATGACAAAACTTTTAAAACAAGACACAAGTTATAATAAACCAGAATTTTCCAAAATGTTTTCCAATTTAAAGGAGATAAAAAAAACTCTCCCATCGTGTTGCACTTTCAGATCGTCTGTCTTCCACCACCATGTCACCTGGAGAGTGGAGGTGGGGGTAATCGGGGCGCAGCAGGGGTCAGTGAGTGGCTGGGGGCCGTGGAAGAGGTGAGGGGGGGTTGAAATTGTTAAAGCATGTGGAGATAGATGTGACTGTGGGACGGATCCAGACACTTCCAGATGCCCGGGCACCGAGGGGCCGAGAGCCGCAGCAGAGCCACCCTCCCGTGGGACGTGACTCACCTGGAAGGAGGGCCAAGCGCTGCCAGATGTGGAGGAAGCCGCCTGGGTCCCTCACGCCAAGCCTGTCTAACACTGTCTCGATTGTGCTGCAGCATATGCTTCCAGTCAAGGGTGAAAAATGCAGGCACCAGCACATGCCAGAAGTCTTTCAAGCATAGCCCAGCAGTCAGCCTCTAGCCTTACACCCAGTCTGATCCACACACACACACACACACACACACACACACACACACACACACACACACACACACACACACACACACACACACACACACACACACACACACACACACACACACACACACACAGATCCTCCCAGTCATTCACTCAGTGCAGTGCAGACATGTCACCGCACGGCAAGTCAAGGCTGGTTAAACTGTGAAGCAGCTAGAAGGGACCCAGTCCAGACACCCAACCCTGGGGATAGTGCTACACAGCGCTCAGACAAACACACACACACTGAACACGGTCCACCTCACCACACCAAAAATGGAAACTCTTGTCCAGGATGAACGCAGGAAAAGAAGGAATCGGTTTACAGTCTCGGGACCCAGAGGCTGCAGCGTCAGCCAGGATCCAAACAAACACAGATGCCACTGAACGAGTCGCCTGAGTCACACCACATGACTTCATCCCCGTAGCAACGTCCATGTGGTGCTCGTGGACCCGGGGTCCACGCGCACTAACGCAACCTTGACTGTATCAGAGACGGGAGTGACACGGTCGGAAAAAACCCAGCCAGCCCCACTTAACCCGACGCCCACGAGACGCTGATTTTGCAACACTGGAGAATCGTCACTTGGCCCACATCTGTGTGTCTCTGAGAAACCTCCGAGGCTCACAAACTCACACACAATCACGGAGTGTGTAGGGACATGCAGCTGGTGAGCACACATCTCTTTCATGCAGCAAATCTCATCCAAATCCCCCTCACCTGGAGCAACGCACACATACACAGATGGCTACCTCCAGCCTGTAAAAGTCCGAGGGCCCTGTGCAGGAATGTGTGTGTTGCACAATGACCTCATTGTGCCGTGATATGGCTTGTCTGAGCCGCGCTCTGTGGCAGAGTCACACCTGTTCCACCTATGCCAAAGGGCTGACAAAGCCAGAGATACATCAATCAGCATTTAGAGCACATAGACACAGATGAACACGCACAAACGAGGCGCATGCATACACATGTAGACACACACACACACACACACACACACACACACACACACACACACACACACACACACACACACACACACACACACACACACACACACACACACACACACACAGTGCTGATGTGGCACTGCCTCTGTCTGCAGCATGGGGGCTCCCCGAACACCATCACATTCAATGAGCTGCGATATTATATCATATGATGGTTTTATAAATGCTTCATTTGCTTTTAGTTGTTGGCTGTTTGAATATGTTTAGAAAGACAACAAAACAGGGTCATTCGTGACTCTTTCAAAATGATTGGCAGCATTTAATTCAACTTAAACGTCAGTTTTGCAACTTCGAAATGAAGAATGAAGTTGCTAAAATACCAGTTTTCTTCATACACAAGAAATCATGTTATAGGTTTAAATATAGAAGTGAAGGTGGTATTTAGTGGTGTATGTTGGAAAGGAAAATGTTGATGAATAATCCTTTAAGTCAGTTAATACCTTCTATAATTTGAAGTGTTATTTTCTCCGTTATATCATTATATATATATATTTTTTTTTTTTTTTCAGCCGACGACGCGGCAGAAAAAAAAAAAAGCATCACACGACATTATTTAAGACCGCAGACGGAACCTAACATTCAGCTTTGTAAGTTTACACAACAACCTTTATATTTGAGCTGCCACAGAAAAATACATTTTACAATCTGGTATCAAACAATCTGCTGCTGCTTCTACAAAGGATTTCTCTGGTTTCACAATAAATACTCCAAATTTCAATATATCAACATAACAAGATGACATAATGGCACAATTTGTGTATTTAAAGTCATCTGAGTGAAGTTTTGCGTTTGGGTTTGTTATTACAGCTCTATTACAACACAAAGATTTGAATTTTTACTGCACATGTATATCAAATCCAAATATCGCTTATCGGTCTCATTGATTGCCGATAATCGGCGTTGGTATCGGCCCGGAAAAAAAACATATCTGTCCACACCTAGTTTAAGCCAGTAAAAAGTCAGACACATTATTATCACAAGCTCCTACTCATCTCTCTTTCCGCTGTTACCAACCATCACATGTCACAGTCACTTCCTGGAGCCACCACAGAGTCATTAAGGCTGGCAGAGCGTCATTTGATCCTTGATGGCTCGCGGGTCGGACGGGTCGCCGTGCGGGAAGAGCACTTCCAGTAAGCCTCCGATACTCTGGTGATAAAGGCTTCGCTGGAGCACCAAAGTGATGTTTCAGTGGGAAATGACTGCTGCTTGTCACATTATCACCACCACTCTGAGAAGAATCAATCAATACCCATTTTGTGAAGGTCCATCTGAAGGAACTGCTGCTGATGGTGGTGGTGATGGTGATGATGATAATGATGATGATGATGATGATGATGATGATGATGATGATGCACACTACAACTGACTGGAGAGCTCACTGAACACACCTTCTCATGTCACTAATGAAGGAATCGGCTGATTGAGATACAAAACAATCAGCTGATTCATGATTGTGATTCTAGTAAAACGAATTTGATGAATGGTTTGTTTCAGAATTTTCTCTCTTTATAATATTTTTAAAGCTGTATTCTTCCACATCAACTGGATTTAAACCTGGAAGCAGTTTGCTCATTCTAAAATGCTAAACTAAAAAAAAACGATCAAAAACTGTTATCAACTAGTTTAATGACTAAGACGAGACTAAAACTTCCAGACTTCCCATCATCTAAACTGATGACTAGCAAAAGAAAAAATGAATTTAACCGAGTGTGATTTACAATCACAGAAACATTTAATCTCAGGACTGAGACTGAATCTAAAAACACCATGAAAGTAAAATAATGGGCCATACCTGGAAACACAAAGTTTCAAACTGGAGTACTTTTATAGTGATTTCTTATTGATCAATCAATCATCATATTGAAAACCTACAATGTGTGTGTGTGTGTGTGTGTGTGTGTGTGTGTGTGTGTGTGTGTGTGTGTGTGTGTGTGTGTGTGTGTGTGTGTGTGTGTGTGTACAGTGAAACCTGGTTTTTCGCGGGGGTTACGTTCCAAATAGAGACCGTGATAGGCGAAATCCGTGAAGTAGTAACCTTTATTTTTTTTACAATTATTATACAATGAAATACTCCATAATACATTGAAACCAAAGAACAAAACCTTTTTACAGGCCCAAGCATTTGTTTAACAAATAAAAGTACTGTATAAATGTTTTTTTTTACAAATAACTACTGTACTGTAAAATAATAATTTGAATCATCAATACGAACTGAAGGCTTCAAATTGCTGAGATCAGCACCGCCCCACTGCCTTTGTCGGTGCAGAACGTTTTGTCGACATTATGGGTTTTAGAGAAACTTGAAATTGCAAGAGAATTTGCAAACTTAAATTTGGCAAGCTGTTTTACGTACGTGTACATATTAAACCGCAACGTTATTGACAAACAGGTAGAGAAGAAGCGGAGAGACTGTTCAGCCAATCAGAATGCAGAACACAATGCACGATGCAAATCCGTGAAGCAGCGAGACCGTGAAAGGTGAACCGCGTTATAGCGAGGGGTCACTGTACTGGTAAACCCCTGAAGTTCCGATCAAACATGCTTGATTTTGTGGTAGCTTTTCTCAAAAATTGTGAAGCAATTAGGTACAATTTCACATATTTGGCAAAAATTACAAGCTGCGCACACAAATTTTGATTTTTTTTTTTTTTTTAACTACCACCTATTAAAGAAAGAGTCATAGTTAATCCCTTCCTATGATTATAGGCACACTGGGCATCAAAGAAATATTTTTGTTCTCATCTATTTCTTTTATTTTCTGAATTTACAGTCATAAAAGTGACATAGCTTTACAGAGTGTGTGGCTGCAATATAGCATACATAGGCCCCATATTCTGGAAATGCATTCAATACTTTTTGAGGTGCATAAAAAAATGTTGTTGAAGAAATTCAAAAAATATCTAAAATCATCTGCAGAACTTCAATAATTAACAGCTTTGATGTCATGTCAAAGATGTTTATGTAGTGTGTTCCAGAGATATCTAAGGTTAGCACGCCAGCTAGTCTCTCCACATCCCATCACATAACACCAACTTGCACCTCCAGAGGTGATAATGAGTCACTGCATCCACACTGCTCTCAGTCCAACATGCCAAAAGGCCTGAAACACACTGCCTGCTTGGTGTCATTTCATTTCAGTGTCCATATTAATGAGTTAGAGTAGCCACACTGCCAGACAACATATCAAATGTTGAAACTGAATTATTTTTAATTTTGGGTGAAAGTATATTATGTTTTATTCCAGCAGCACATTTCACTTTCAAAACTCCAGAAACTGGCCTCCTCAGTTCCCCAACGTTTCCAGAGTGTTGTTAAAAGAAGAGTTGATGCAGCTCAGTGGTGAACATGATCCTGGAACAACTTTATAGAGACGTGTTGCTGCATCAGATTCAAAATGAGCAGATATTTTTTATAAAAACTAAAATAAGATCCCTTAAAGTTTCTGTACAAATTTTTTACAGTGGACTTTCATGGGGATTTTTTACTGTTGGGCTTTTGGTACTTATTTTACACCACATAAGAAATGCTACATGCTGCCTTTATTGTGTCGGGAAAGCAGGAATCACAAGGACTGATATCTCAAAACCTGGGAAAGTAAATGACTTCAGTAAGTCACTAATCTGGATCTGGAAATGGGGATATTTCATGATGGTGTTACTGTAAAAACAAACGTATACGGACTCCGTTCAACCGCAGTACAGCTGAGTGTGCTCGAGCACCACTGCAGACGCTGACAGCGGCCAGATCCCGGTGTGCTGAAACGGTGATCTGGGTGGGTACGAGAGCGCGGTGGGTTCGCGCTGGTTCTGTGGAGGCTGCAGCTGAGAGCTGAGAGCTGTGGGATTGTGGGATTGTGTCAGGCTGAAAGGGGATCCAGCACAGGGCAGAGAAACACAGCAGCTCCCCCTCACTGCTGGAGCACACTGCTGACACGCTGCCAAGTTCTCAGGGTTACACACACACACACACACACACACACGCACACACACACACACACACACACACACACACACACACACACGCACACACACACACACACACACACACACACACACACACACACACACGAGCAAAAAGTACATATTCATACAGAGGTGCACAGACAGTCATATGGCATTCACACATGCACAATATTACACACACTGGTACACAACTATACTGTACATGAACCACAAATACACAAGAGCACACAAACCTCAAACACACACACACACATGAGCACATGCACACCAGATAACACGCACACACACACATCCACAAAAGTACAGCCGCACACTTCAAATAGAAGCTGTGCTGAGTTTCTAAAAGCACACACGATATCCTCCATCGTGCTCCTCGGTGACATACTCTCCTCATTTATTTTTTTTCCAAGGTCTGAGACGGACAGATTGGGAGGAAGAGCCGAGGAGGGAAAAACAGCGCGGACATTTCACTAGTTAAATGGTTTTCTTTTGTTCTAATTCTTCACATCTCTTCTAATCCAATACGCAGACAAATTAAAATTTTTAACAGTTGTATTTACTTTTTTTTAGGGTCAGATTTATTACAAGTTCCTACTTTTGATCAAATATCCTTCCCATCCATATACACCTGCCTAAATACACAGAGGACATTTAATGTGACAGATTTGAACAATGTTGAGTTTTGTTGAGGTCTGAAAGGTGTTTCATTTGACATTTTGAGAAATAAGTTGAATCACTTCCTTGTCCATATTTGGAGAAGATTGGTCCCATACCCACATCTGTACGGTGAACATGAAGCTAGGCCACCGATGACAAAGGTCCCCTCATTTCAATGAAGTTTCAGTTTTAACCAGACAAACAACCCAATTTAAATGTCATTCACACTCGCTGTCACTTGCGCTGGTATTTGTCAACACTCTTATGTGTAATAATGAAATAGTGCACTTTATGACCAACAGTCAAACACACCAGATTGCTGCTCTCTGCTGCTTCTTGCACGGTACTGTACTTTTACTTCTTATTTCTTGTATTGCTTATATTTGTATTCTATTAAACCATTTCTATTTTTATTCTTTGAAGTTCATTTTTTTGATTTTATAAATATTTACATATGTTTTCTTGTTAAGATGCGGGAGGACTAGAAAAGTAAGAATTTCATCGTACATTGAAATCAACTTTTTTTATGACAATAAAATTCTCTAAATCTCTTAAATCTTTAAGCTTAGCATCATTAGATAGATTTACTTTGTTGGTAAAGATTTGAAGGGTACTGAAACATTTTATTGTGTCGATAGATGCATCAGATCAGATTTTTACGTGGTGTAGGATGCAAACTACAGATTTTATCTTTTGGAAGAGAAAGGACTTGCATTTTTAGCATCACAATCTTTTTCTCACTTCAACCAAAATGTTTGTATGTCCAGGTCGACACGCATGCAGCACGGTACCATGACTTCCTCCTGGATCTCAGTTCATTTTCCTCCAAAACTATTCAATACTTTATATCAACATCATTTCTAGGAGACATATGATTGAACTTTACTGACTTCATCTTTACGAGACAAACCGAGTGGACGGAGGAGAAGCTTGTGTTGTGTTTGGGGACAGGTTGGAGCGAGACCTCCTCGGACCCGTCAGGGTGAGCCATCAGCCAGCTGCTTCCTGTGATGAGTTCCAGGCTGGCTTTCACTCCTCGTCAACCTTCCCCCCCACCTACAGCCTGCCTCTGGACTCCCTTCATCCCTCCCTCCTTCACTCCTCTCCCTCATGTCCCATCGCCGCACATCATCAATACCCCTCAACTCCTCTGTGCCCCCCCTCCTCCTCCTACACTCTCCTACCCTTCACCCCTTCAGCACCCCTCTGGAACCCCTCACTTCAAAAGCCTGCCAGCTTAACATGTCATTGATTAGAGCAGGAGGGGCCTGCAGCCTGGGGGTAGGGGCTCCGGGGGGGGTGTCGGGGCTCTGCTGCAGCTATCTATCACTACTGGGGAATCACACACACTATCAGAAAATACAAAAAAAACACTCTCTAAACTCAAATGCGTCTCCATTACGGCCTGCGATGGAGTTCTATCTTCTCCAGCGAATTAAAAACACTCTTTTATTTAATTATCAGTCCCAGAAACAGAAGGAATGCAAACACTGATAACAGCACAATCTGCAGAGAGTCACCGCGTCCTGCCGACCGTCATCCATCATCGGGTTTCAAGTGTGTGGGGGGGGTGTTGGGCTGTGTTCACACCGCCAGCACAAATCTGATTTTTGGAAGTCTGAATAGCAGAATCTGGATCCAAACCAAATGTGATTCCAGTCAGATTTCTCAGTCCGGACGCTCTGCTGGCTCAGATCAGATTTCTTGCGTCACTCACACGGCGATGACGTCTTTTTCAGAGAGACGGAGTGACCGAATCTACGCCACCGCTGGCAGAGCGATCAGAGAGGAGAGGACAACAACAGTCCACAGACAGAAGCTGAAATAAACTGTCGACTGCAACTTTCCTTGTTGGAAAGCTGCATCACCAGCGTACGTCGTTACCATGGCAACCCATGCAGATATTTTGGTGGTGTCAGGACACACCAAATCTGATCTGTTCAGTCTGTCCTAAAGATGTGATTTGAGAAAAGAATCTGATTGGCCTGCAGTCTGAACACAGCCTCAGTGATAGGGCTGTGGGGGGCGGTCGCGGTGAGTGGCACCCTGGGGTGGTCCACTAAAATATTAGAGCCTCCCTGTACACCTGCACACACACTGACACGGTCACGGACAAAAGGTACACACACATACATACACATTTGGCAGCCCACCCAGCGCTGCTTCTCCTTTAAAACACATCTGGTGGCTCCATTAACGCAGCGCAGGAGAGAGTTCCTCCCTCCGACTCACACCGTCTCGCTCAGACCGAGCCGCCCCGACCAAGAGGATAATTGGCCAAATGAGATGTTTGCACACAGCCAACTGTGTATGTCAACAACCTATTTAACAGCGATTATGCCTTGAGCAATGATGTTTTAGCGCAGGTTTTCCCTGGCTGCCCTCCTTCCTGCCCAGCTCTCTCTCTAACACACACACACACACACACACACACACACACACACACACACACACACACACACACACACACACACACACACACACACACACACACACACACACACACACACACACACACACACACACACACACACACACACACACACACACACACACACACACACACAGAAACACTCTCCCGTTTTATCAGGCTCTGCATCAGTCTCGCTGTTTACATCAATTCTCCAGCAGAATAAAAGGCAGCAGGGATTGTAGTGCTGTTCCAGTCATCCAGAGCTCTCACAATGTGTATCATGTTCATGAGGCAAGTAGCAGCTATTTCAACACGCCTACACACACTCTGTTTATTCATGAGACGACAGCAACCGCCGCGCTCTCCCCTCGGTTATCTGGTCAAGTCATCGCCACACTCACAAAGTGTACTCGCGCTCATCTGGTGTCAGCCCTTCACCTGGTCTATACAGGGAGGAGGTGAGTCACACCGCTCTCCTACGGGCTGGATGCCATTTAAAGTACGCTGACACCACCAGGTTTTGGTTTTGGTTCATCCTGTTCTGTTTTTTTCTTTTTGTCAAGATGCAGCAGAGCAGTTTGGAAGCACAAATAAAAGTAAGGCCGAGCTCTGGGCTGGTTGAGAGAACCTGAGGCAGAGGCGGTAACTCCTACATGATTTCAGCACACAGTCAAAATAGCAGCAGGATATTTTCACCGCAGGGTACGGTTTTCAAAAATAGCAAATTACACCGAACAAAGAGCGATTTCAATATTTCCAAAGGCAGCGATGTCCCTCGGCTTCGTACGGCAACGCATTGATTTTAAGTTGGAGCAAAGTTTTGTGTTGCATCTCTGCTAACAGCCGTCGTAACATCTGTAGAAGAAAGAACTATTTTTATCTAAACGGACGAGTGAAACAGAACTTCCAGGTTCTGAAGTAAGAAAGCATTGTTCACATCACACTGACATGTGTAATATTGTAAATTAAGAAGATACATGAGGTCACAAAAGTGGATAAAACAGTTCTTCCTCATACTGAAAACAACAACACTGGTCAGTCGTTAAAGAGCGTTAAAACCACAGACTGTTTCTAAAAGAGTTCGTAGCTTCAGGTCTGTAAAATGGTTCTGATCCAGAAGTGTCTTCAGCTGCAATACCAGCGAGTGCCACTAGAGGTCGGCTCCAAAAAGCCTCCGGCTCCATAGACTCCCATTCAACTTCTCTCATCAAATCCAAAGTGAATAAAATGTGTCCATCAGTTCTCTCGGTGTTGTTAGCTAAAGTCACTCCTTCTTCTTAGTTTTCTGGAGGTCCATCTGAAAATAATCCCTCATTCATTAGAAAAGAAGATTCAAGAAGACCTGTTTTTGGGGGCGTGTCTGTTTGATTGACAGGCCTGTGGTGCAGTCAGGTTACAGCTATCGGTGGGCGGGACGAAGTATCGTCAGGTTTCCGATCAGATTGGTCAGATCCACCGCTGGCTCCTCCCCCAGCTCGTCCAAATATGGTCACTTCCTGCTCCAAACCGCTCTGAACTAGCAAAGATGGTGACGGACAGAATCTGAACTGGAGGATTCATAACGTTCATGGACCAACGATGACATCACTGATGGTTGATGACATCACTGATGGATGATGACATCACTGATGGTTGATGACATCACTGATGGTTGATGGTTGCTATTTCTACATCCAGCACATGAGCATTCATTTGTAGTCATGTTTCAGGCCACTTGATCAATGTCCAATCGTCTCCATGAGATACATACTTACTGTAGCTCTTAGCTGCTGTGCAGCGTTTTCACTGCGAACAACTGCTGGCTGCTGAAAACGATGAGAGACGTGAGAGTGAGCTGACCCAGGAGAGCTCAGAGTAAAACCAAAACAAAAGCTAAAACGTGTTCAAATCCTCCGTGGACCTGAGAGAACTGCTGAGTTGATGGAAACTCTGTCATGTTTTGTTGTCATTTGATCAATTCTTAATTCAGATATAAAACATTAGAGTTTGGATGGAGTTCTAATGATGTGTAGAAAACATGCTGAAAACATTTTGGGGGGGTTGCAGTTATTATTAATGCTAATTTATGACTTTGTAAAAGGTATTTCTGTCAGAAAATAAAGAAAATCCAGGAACACACTGATTGACCAGTTACAGAAATCACTGGTGAGCAACTGAGTCACAGAAGCTGATAAAAAAAAAAAAAGCAGCTAACTGATGTGACATCAGGACTTCAGCTCTCGATGAGCCAGAACCAACACATTTCTTCAAATCTGTGGACTCTGAACTTTGACGAGCTCCGGTCCAAAGCTGAGCATGTCCAGCTGGGAAAAAAAGTTTCAGCCCGAAGATACTTTTCCTGAAGTTCGACAGCGCTCTAGTTTACATTCACAACACACTTTATTTGGCGGGGAACATCAGCCCAGCTCCCTGATCAACAGTGTGGAGGTAGACAACCGTATGGATGGAGCGTGTCTCTGGGCTAAGCCATCAGAGATGTTCATGCCTCCCTTCAGTGAAAACGCTCCAGGTCAGTGAAACCAGAGGGGAGAGGGAGAGTCAAGCTGACCAGAGCCTGAACAACTTTCATCTCTGATTACACAGCCTCTCTCTCTGGAGCGTACACTTCTCCACCCCGGCATACTGATCAGGCCGATGCAGCGCTCCACCATCGCCGCCGCAGCTCACACACTGGCTGGCTCGCACGCCGCCTCCCTCTCCCCCTCCTCCTCCCCGCCTCCTTCCTCCATCCTGCAGCCCTCTCCTGCAGTACCTAGGGTTATCGTCAGAAGTCTATAGCCCCTCCAACGTCTCAGTAGAAATCAGCAGGGCTGGATCGGTGAGAAGGCCCGGGCCAGGCGAGGCCTTGGAGAGGAGGAAGGTGCTCTGGCTCTTAAGAGACTCCCCTCCTGGCTTTTTGAAGGGGGAGGGTGAGCGGAAGGAAAATCAATAGGCAAGGAGCAGGAGGCCTGTGATGGCATGGCTAATCGGGTTTCTGCATTAATGTTTCAGATGCTGGGAGAACTCGTTGCCTGTCTCGCTGTATTCGGGGCCTCAGTGCAGCCTTGCAATATACGCAGCAAACACATGGACACAAAGGGCTGTTGTGGAGTTTGTTAGCTTCACATGCATTTTACTCACTCGAGCCAACAATGGAAAAAAAGGATATCTTCAACCGTCAGCCAAGAAAACCCCAAAAGCTGAAGCTGAAGCTTTGTGTTGAACAAACAGTCACGACATGCAACAAATCTGATGTTGTGACATCAGTCTGGGTTTGAATGCAACATTTAATTCAAAGAGCAGAACAAGAGCTGATAAGACAAGAGGTCCTGGACAATTACCTGAAACAGCACCAGAAATCACCCTGAAAAATGCAAGCCGTAGGTCAGTGCTGAGATAAAACCTCTGTGTGTGTGTGTGTGTGTGTGTGTGTGTGTGTGTGTGTGTGTGTGTGTGTGTGTGTGTGTGTGTGTGTGTGTGTGTGTGTGTGTGTGTGTGTGTGTGTGTGTGTGTGTGTGTGTGTGTGTGTGTTGGAGCAGCAGTCCTCCCAGACGTTCAGTCCTAATCTCTAAACTCTGGCGGTGCTCGGTGTTTATGCCACAGTTCCCACATTTCTTTCCTCTGACATTAGCTGCGTATAAATCAGGCTGCGACAGACAGACAGACCGGCAGCTCCCTTCCAGAGGCTGGTACGGGAAGGGGAGCTGCCACGGGCTGCTCCCTGGGCCCCCACCCACCATCACCTCCCCACCTCACCACCAGATGTGCTCTGCTATCTGCTGTACAGCCCAGCCCCACTCCCCTGACACACACACACACACACACACACACACACACACACACACACACACACACACACACACACACACACACACACACACACACACACACACACACACCTTCATCCCTCCACTCTCTGACAACCACTAATGCCTCCAACCATCCTGAAATATTCACTCTCTGCTCTGCCATCGCTGGTCTGCAACAACAACAGTCAGACTTCAAGACGAGCAAAAAGGGATGCAAACTGATGCTGCGTTGAAGTGCGCCTCCACCAATCTGGGACTTTTTTATTCTTAATGAAATGGAAAAATGTTAAAACAATATCCACTCCATGCAGTCATGTTCATGTCATCTCCAGGCAGCTCAGAGCACTTTGTTTAGATCAGGGAAATGTGGCCCTAAAGGCACAGCAGTTACTGAAATCTCACGATTAGTATTTGTTTGGTTCCACCACTGATAAGCACCCCAGCTCTCCTCCTTTAGAGAAGGCCTGTCATATTTCCCCTCAGTATTTCAGTTGCTCATACAGGTGAATTTTGTCAGTGTGGTTGTCATGTGACATGCAGCAGTTAAATGTCTGTGTTAATGGATAATGTCCTCTGTCACACTGGAATAGTCCAAATCTGGAAAACGAACCTGAACACACCAGAGGGCTGGACGATGAAGCAGGTTCAACACACACAGGCTTTCTTTATCTGAGCTGCTCAACAAACATGAAACTGTCAGTCAGAGAGAATCAGTACTACAACTGGTTATCAGCTTTGAGTGTGTTCACAAAAAAGAGGAGGAGTTTGCAATGTCTGACCAATCACAAACATGGACACGTGTTCTGACAGCCCAGCGACTTATTTTAAAAACGAGAATCAAACTATAATTTAAAAAAACTAAAATGAAATTAAACACAAATAATCCATCTGAAAGCAGCACATCTCCATCTGCTGAATGAGGAAGGATGTGATGTGGAAACATTCACAGACTGGGAAAGTGTCGCCGAAGTTAAAGGTCTTATAATATCAACATAAAGTGCACAGGAAGATCAGACTAATTAAATGAGGATATTTCTTTAAGTGTATTTATTAGTAGTATTCTCATGACGTCCTCACTCCTCAGAGAACCGTCTCACTCCTCAGAGGACCGTCTCACTCCTCAGAGAACCATCTCACTCCTCAGAGAACCATCTCACTCCACAGAGGACTGTCTCACTCCTCAGAGAACCATCTCACTCCACAGAGGACTGTCTCACTCCTCAGAGAACCATCTCACTCCACAGAGGACTGTCTCACTCCTCAGAGAACCGTCTCATTCCGCAGAGAACCGTCTCATTCCGCAGAGAACCGTCTCACTCCACAGAGAACCATCTCACTCTTCAGAGGACCGTCTCACTCCTCAGAGAACCGTCTCATTCCACAGAGGACCGTCTCATTCCACAGAGGACCGTCTCACTGCGCATAGAACCATCTCACTCCTAAGACGACCATCTCACTCCACAGAGGACCGTCTCACTCTATAGAGAACCGTCTCATTTCGCAGAGAACTGTTTCACTCCACAGAGAACCGTCTCACTCCTCAGAGAACCGTCTCACTCTACAGAGAACTGTCTCACTCCTCAGAGGACCGTCTCACTCCAGAGGACTGTCTGACTGTCTCACTCCGAGCCCCCACTGGATCTCATCCAATTGGTGATGTCATTTTTTGGAGAGAACTGATTGGTCAGTAGGCGGTACTTTCTTACATTTTGAGCCCATATAACCTGGTTAAGTTTGCAGCATCAGTTACCATGGTGATCTAGCCAGCTTCAAAGAGAGCCACCTTTTTGACACTGACAACGCTGGCTTTAGTCTCAACGTGCCTCACTAACCCACTGATCTCTCTTTCACTCCTCAGAAGCTGTCAGCTGGGCTTCAGATGGTGATCAGATGGTGATCAGATGGTGATCAGATTCAGATCTTACATGATGCAGAACACAGACTTGGGAGTTCCCCAAAACTAATACACGCTGCACAACACATAGCAAACCTGAGGCAGCACGTTCTACATGCACAACATATGTCCAGTGTTTCTCTTCAGAGTCGTCACTGGCTAAATACCATCAACCACGGTCCTCTCTACCGACAGCCTTATCGGCCACCATCCCTCGACACACTGGAGACGCACCGACTGATCACTGGTTGTCACCTGATGATATTTCCATCACACTTGTGTCAAATCAGCTTTCTTAGTGTCATCAACTCCCATTTTAAAGAGCCAAAACAAGTATTGTGGATCTATAACTCTGACATTTAACTCCTCTGTGCCACGAAGCTCTTTGTTGTCCACAGAATGTGACAGAAGTCATCCGTGACCCACTAGGTCTCATGACCTTCATTACCCTGAACACACACACTGGAGTTTATTTACACCCACATACTTTGTCACCAGATGTGTATTAATACACCTCTGAAAATAGTCACCGGCACTGTAAAGTTTACTAAGAACCTGCTATTTAATAACTTAGAAAGCCACTTTTTAAAATGATTTATCTGAAGAGATAGATATTTGTTAAAGGTTTCATTTCCTGAAACCCTGACTCTTCTTTTGAAACCACTTGCAGGCTAATATTATTGATGCAATTCTGTCAGCTGAATACACATGGAAAAAAATATATCAACAGATCCATGACAGTAACACAGAAACACTCGTTGGTACGCTGTCAGCGCAACACATAATAACCACGTCATCTGAATGTTATTCCATGTGACGAAGCGTCTTCATCCTAATTTTTAAGAGCGGTGTTTTTATGATTTTAATGGAGAAAACATGACTAAAAGAACTTTGTAGTTGAGGCTTGAGTTCAGTGCTGACTCACCGCTGACATTTCGTGAAGCCCGCTGACTCCTGGCCGTCCCACATCTGGTCCAGAAGAGGAAGAGGAAGCATAAAAAAACAACCTCAAATAGATGTTCAAGCAGCAGCGCTGAGCCACAGCTCTACAGGTGTTCAGCACCTGCTGCTCATCACCAACTCAGCTGATTGACAAGGTGACACTTCAGGCTCCGCCTTCATTATGGAGGTGACACTGGGACAGGTGCTGCGTTCAAGGCATGTGGAGAAAATGACAAACACACATTTCCTACCAGACAAATACAAAGAAATACACGGGACTGTCACTGTTTACAATATTACTGTTTCAAGGAGATCTGTCCATAATGAACATTAAAAGATGTCAGTCAGTCTGTCCACCTGACTGGTCCACACTCAAATATTTCAACATTATTATATGTACTGATATGAAATCCAAAATTTTTTTTTACAGGTGTCCATGGTCCGCCAATGATTTCTGCTTTCTTTGCCTCTAGTTACACCACGAGGTTGAGATTTGAGCTTTTAAGTGAAACTCATAACCCTTTTTTTTTTTTACTGCCTCCCTTCACAATGAATGGTGATAACTCCTGACTGTCACTCAACTGATCAACTGGAAGTGTTCCTTTCATTTTTAATTGAAAGACAAGGATTTTTTTTAAGAGAAGATTGTTTATGTGTTGTTTACATTCATTAGACGACAATCACAAAACCGTTTCCAAAACCATTAAAACACTTTTAATAAATTTCAGTCAGACTAAGTTGCATGTGTACTACAATATTCAGATCCTCCATACGTGTAGAGGAGCGTCGGAGCCTCTCGCCCTGAGTGGGCCGATGATCACTGAGCGTTGTTGTCACTGAGCACTTTGGCCAACACGACTGTGCGAGGGTGGTGATGCACTGCAGTGCTGGTCGAGCAGTTCTCTCAACACAGAGCTGTTTGTGTTGTGTTACAGTCAGAACTCGTCGGACAATAACCACCTTCTTTCCTGTCTTTTGTCTGGCTGCTTATCTTTTTTGTGTGTGTGTGGGTGTTACTAAAGGAGAGACTTAGCAAAGGGAACCAAATGATTCGTGGTTTAGGCGTCAGAACCAAAATAAGTATTGATATAAAGCATGCAAAATACAGAATATGGACCAAAATCAATATATACTGAAATAATATAGGCTCATTCACAAGTAAAAAGAAGTCACCTGTTTCAGACTATTTGAAGTATAGACTTAACAATCATACAAATCAATGATGCTTTTTGATTGAATATATTTCTGTCATTGTCTTCAAACGTAGAAACTTCCTGAACTCGGGGCAGCATTTCTTTGGGTTCTGTTTACAGACACTTTTCTGTTGAGCATTTAGAAAACTTGGAGTGTGTTGTGTTACTTTGACAACCGGTAGCTGCCACCAGCTGCTCTTTTCACAGGGTTTTCAATAGTTTCCATGTGAATCAGTTCACATGGCTGCAGATAGGAAATGTTATTAAAAATGTACATTAAAAGAGTAAATAATAAAAATAATTAATTGTTAAACAATATGCATCCGATGATCTGTATCTGCACTGAGACGAATGGCAGCTTCTATATTTTAGTTATATTGTGTGATTAAAATGAATGTTTTACAGCACAAAATGTTTAACAGGGGTTTTATTGTAAATATAGATTTAATGACAAAATTGCCCTCCATGGTTTTTTGTTTAATTACACCAATAATTTACACTAAATCTAAAAATACAGGTAGATGTTGATTTATGTTATATATATATATATATATATATATATATATATATATAGAGAGAGAGAGAGAGAGAGAGAGGGTGAGTCTGTAAAAAAAATCTAATATAAATACATTCCTCTTGACAAACATGCTGAAATGTGTTGATCTGTCAGGACCAGAGAGCAGCTGAAAACCTCTCCTCTCCGTCCACGTCTGAGCGCTGTCAGGTTCAGCCAGAGCCTCAGGGACATCTTTCATGTCTCAATGTGTGCTAATTAAGGCTGTTTGCTGTCTCTCAGAAATACTGCATTTCACACAAAGCATACAGTGCGTGAGTGCACGTGTTAATAGACTACACATGCTCACATTAGCTACAAAGAACGCACATAAAACACGTCTCCTTCTGCATCGCACTCGAAAGCCTCCTTCCTCTGAGCTGCCCTCAGATCTTAAAGCAGTGCCATTCTTCAGTGACAGTATTGATTGCTCAGCTGTAGACACTCATTTCTCCTCTGCATCTCCTCCCACAGCGCTGATTCTGGGAACCTGAGTCCCTTCAATCCCACTCTTTGTAGTTGTGCTGGAGTCTGCCGGTTGTCCTCGGGGGCCTTGCTCTGGACAGAGGTGCTCTGAAATGCCTTATTCATGTTACTTCAATGTATTCTTGCTCACAGCAGAAAGTGGTTGTCCTCACACAGGTACAGCAGGAGGAATGAGACACACCGATGGGTCCAAAATATTGATAAAATACATCTACTGGCAGCTGTCCTCACACTGAACTGTACTTCTGTGAGCACATGCTCCCCGAATCCACCTTCATTCATGTAACAGCACAAAAGCAGGAGGCTATAATAGCTTCTAGTGAACTTTAGAGCAGGAGAGCCAAATAGGTCGATCGTAATCGACTGGTCGGTTGCACTTCATTCAAAAACTAAACCAATGTGTTTTTTTCTTATTTTAATCCCGCCTCAATATGCCACTTAATTGATATAAAACCTCTGCAGCCGAAGGCTTCTGTAGCTTTCAAAACTTTGCCGATCGCTACATTCATTTACATTCATGTGTTTTCCATTCGGAGACACTGAGGTAGCCTCGAACATCACAACACTGTTTCATGGTCCAAACTCCCACCACTTCTTCTACATTGAATTGCGCATCGACTGTTCGTCACAGAGAGATACAGCGCATATCCTACGAAACTGCACGACTTGAACTTTCCAACAATGTCAGTTCCTCGTCTGTGTGGCGAAGCGTTGCATCAAATTTAATCATCGTTAGTCGGATGTAAAAAGTAAACAGCAGAACGTTCTGATAATACTCGTTGTTTCTCTGTTTGACCAAAGTTTTCAACTAATCTGGTTTGGAAATCACAGCTGACTTGTGATTTGTCTCCAACACAGGGATGATGTTTCAACTTTGCGTGAAAAATTTGAAAATAACATTTACAGGGCTAGCCGTCCCTGCTTTGGGCCCCTGGCCGGCCGCAGTCATCAGAATATGGTAAATAAATATTTTGTGATGTGGAGGGTTCATAACTTAATGTAAGATAAATTTATATGCATTTTTTTTTGCAGTAGAATGTTTTTATTTGTTGGTAAATCTCATTTATCTGGCCATTTTAGAAGTAGCTCACAGGCCAACAAAGTGTGATCACCCCTAAAATATAGTATGATCACAATAAGTCGACCTATTTGTATTATACTCTTTAAAAGGAGAACAACCTCAGGTTTGTTCAGGTTGTTTACTTTTGATTTCACAACTCTTCTTCATCACTAAACTGATTTCCAGTTAAAATATTAACAAATTAAGAATCTTTCATCTCGAAATCCCGGAGCTCAGTGTGACCTTATGGGCTCGAGGTACAGGGTCATGGTTGGGTCACAGCGTTGGCACATCCCCACCCAGAGGAGAAGGGGTGGGGGGGGGGATGTTGTTAATCCTCCTCAGGCCCAGGAATGCCACCACTGGCCTGGCCGCGGTCGGGTCCTGCAGCCGGCAGCGGGGCCTCCAATGCTAATTGGAGGCTCTGAAGCGTTGGGAGGCATGCAAATATCTCCGGCTTTACTCGGATACCCTTCTGTTCCATTTCCAGTCCTCTCCAATCCCCTCATTCCACCTGACTGGAGGTAGCGGAGGCAGAGGAGGTGAACACAGCTGCTGGTGTGTTGCCTCCTTCCCGTGGGCCCTGGCTGTGTCAAGGAGGAGGGGGGAAAAGAGAGGAGGGGGGGGCTACAGCCGCTGTTGCCTTGATGAGGGGCCGGGCTTCCAGGTCCATGTCATGTACTGTACATCAGAGGAGATCAGCAAGCCAGCCTGAAAGTCAGATGACACCAAGCACATGCACAGCTCTCCTTAACCCCTTCCCCCTCCACTCCTTTTATCCCTCTCCCCTCCCTTCCCCTCATCACCTCTTACTGCCATTTCTCCTCCCTCTCTCCCCTCCGTCACCTCTTCATCTCACCTGTCTGCGTCCCACTCCAACACGTAGGAGACCCATTCCCTCGTGGGATGGATCAGAAACAGGGAACCCGCTGAACGCTGCTGGTTACCGAAGGAGGGAAAGACATGAAAAAGATGAGTGTCGTTTTGGTGGGGGCCGTCGGGGTAAAGGACCAGAACAGACCAGGCACGAGGAAGATGTTTAGACTTGGGTGGAGAGCTTGTCAGAAGCATCAGGCTTTAGCTTTTGATGAAGACCTTTTGGTTCAGGACTTGAGAGTCACTTGACATTCAGACAGTGTTAGTGGAATAATTGTCAAGAATCCGTCTTCATTATTTATGTGCAGCTAAATCTTTGGCTTCACGCTGGGCTGCTCAGTCTGGAGAAACACAACAACTAGAAGCATGAAATTAGTTGGCTGATGAAGCAAACTACAAACTCAAATATATCCACTTCCTCAGCATCAGGAGTTCACTTAGAAAAACAACGAGAAGAGGCTGCAGGGAGTTTTTTTCAAAATACCAGGATTGTTTTCCACCGAGCAGCAAAAATCAGTCACCCATTGGTTTGTGAACGTTATGAATCCTCCAGTTCAGATTCTGTCCGTCACCATCTTTACTAGTTCGGAGCGGTTTGGAGCAGGAAGTGACCATATTTGGACGAGCTGGGGGAGGAGCCAGCGGTGGATCTGACCGATCTGATCGGAAACCTGACGATACTACGTCCCGCCCACCGATAGCTGTAACCTGACTGCACCACAGGCCTGTCAATCAAACAGACACGCCCCCAAAAACAGGTCTTCTTGAATCTTCTTTTCTAATGAATGAGGGATTATTTTCAGATGGACCTCCAGAAAACTAAGAAGAAGGAGAGACTTTAGCTAACAACACCGAGATAACTGATGGACACATTTGATTCACTTTGGATTTGATGAGAGAAGTTGAATGGGAGTCTATGGAGCCGGAGGCTTTTTGGAGCCGACCTCTAGTGGCACTCGCTGGTATTGCAGCTGAAGACACTTCTGGATCGGAACCATTTTACAGACCTGAAGCTACGAACTCTTTTATATCCAGTTTGTGGTTTCAACACTAGCTGTGATGTCAGAAACCCTATTTGCAGGTATAAACTTTAAACTTGTATGATTTTACACTGGGAAAACTTGTATATGTGCACAGTTTCAGATCCAGCAGGCATGTTTTAGTGGTTCACTGTCCTCTCATCGAGACACATCGGTAGGACTGTAAATGTGGATGTTTGCAATGTAGTTGAAAGGCAATGCAAGGAGCTGGTAAAAAGCCAAACAGCAGCACAACAGCTGATGAGAACTCTCAATCGTTTGATCTACAACTCCAACAGTGAGAAAAACAATGTGGCTGATCTTCACACTGCAAAAAGGTTTTCAAAACACTTGCAAACTTCACAGAAAAAAGTCGAGCTGATCTATTAACGACGTGCAGTTCAACATGGTGTCCATTCTGCATGTTTGCCTGCATACATCTGTAATATTTGGCGTTTCTACTCCAACATGTCAAATACTGGGAGGAGAAATGTAAACACATAAATTTATCAGCTGTGATCATATATACTGAACCTGACAGTAGAAACAGGAGAAGTGATTGTTGTGTATTTTAGTACGACTGAAGGTTTTAATCAGATGAACATCAGGAGAGACGGCTGCTCTTATTGTGAAGGGACACGGCTGCTCTTATTGTGAAGGAGACGCAGGAAACCAAAGAATACGTAGAGAATGAGCTTTTACACCCGTTAAACATTTTTGGTGTCAGAGGCAGAAATTATTCAGACAGGTCGTCTGTCCAGAGATGATATTTCTGAGTTATTGAATGAACTGAAAGATGATTGACAGCCAGCAGCGTACTGTAGGTATCCTGCTATCAGTCCAGTTCCTCAGGTGAGCTGTCCGTGGTCCTGAAAGCTTCCCACAGAGAGCACAGGTAGCTTCATGAGGTTCCCAAGTCAAACCGCCCTCCTCTTTTATTTGTTTTATTATAAGACAATTATTATTTTATTTTCTGCCTAATATCTTGCCATCTTCTCTTAATTTCATCTTTGATCATTTTCTTTTTGAATGTCTCCCTGATGATCTCATATGTAGCATTCCTTCTTGTTATATTGATATTTCTTTGCTGTAGCTCAACAATCTGCTTACAGGCCTCCTCCACGAGTGTAACTCTGTTTCAATGGCATCAGATTTCCTTTTCCTTCTGCGCTCGTTCTATTAGAACGGCTGAAATCATTTTAACACGCGCAAACACCTCATTTAAAAAAAGCCATTTGAACCTGATATCGGTGATGCAATTACTCTTAAATCACCTGCAAAATGGGGTCAAAATAAAAGTGCAAACATTTGGAATAAACAGGCAATTTAGTACCTTTATTAGAGACCTTTTAAATCAGGCCCTCAGAGGTCAAAACATTTTTTTCAGCACAATTATCATCTGAGAGATGGATTGCAGACTTATTGCAGTATTTGTTGTTAAAGTCTGCTTTTCTCTGCTCCGTTAAATGTTCTGGTTCAGCTGTGTTACTGCAGGAGACGCCCTCAGAGTCCAGCTCCTCCCAAACATCTCCTCCCCTCCCCTCCTCCTCTCCTCTCCTCTCCTCTCCTCTCCTCTCCTCTCCTCTCCTCTCCTCTCCTCTCCTCTCCTCTCCTCTCCTCTCCTCTCCTCTCCTCTCCTCTCCTCTCCTCTCCTCTCCTCTCCTCTCCTCTCCTCTCCCCTCCTCCTCTCCTCTCCTCTCCTCTCCTCCTCTCTCTCCTCCTCTCCTCTCCTCTCCTCTCCTCTCCTCTCCTCTCCTCTCCTCTCCTCTCCTCTCCTCCTCTCCTCTCCTCCTCTCCTCTCCTCCTCTCCTCTCCTCTCCTCTCCTCTCCTCTCCTCTCCTCTCCTCTCCTCTCCTCTCCTCTCCTCTCCTCTCCTCTCCCCTCCTCTCCCCTCCTCTCCCCTCCTCTCCTCTCCTCTCCTCCGACCTCTAACATGTGACAACCATACGGGGAATGCAACGAGTCCTTTGTGGAACCTTTTTTGACAAACGGCGACATAAATTAGCCTCCTCCCCTGCGTTCACCTCCTCCCTCAGGTCTCCTTTGCGATCCAGCAGCACATGGTCACTAAGTGAGACAAGTGTTAAACAGTGCGTCCTCACAGCGCTGCCACACACCGAGCTTCCTGCCTCCCTGGAAGCTCACCAGCACCCCTCTGCTCCTCTCGGCTCTCGGAGGAAGTCCCCCTTTCCTGAAGCCATCACTCTCAGCACCCTCAGGTCAGGACTGAAATGTGACTTATGTACTCAGACGGGGACAGACTCTGCAGCTTGTGTTTGTGCAGCAGCTAAAAGCAACACATCTGGCCGAGCGGTGTGAGGCGCTGGTTTCTTGTGCAGGGGTTGTGGGCAGAAACCACCATGTTTTCTCTGCCTCCCCTCTGATCCAAAGAAGTTTTTTTTCCACTCGGCCGTTTGACCTCTCTTTGAACCACAACGGTCTTCTTGGCCTTGTGCCTTTGGCCTATCTGGACCCACTGGAACTGGTGCTCACTCTCAGCGGCATGAAATATGATCATATTTTACCAGCACACAGCTGAAGCACGTTGTAAGGCTGTAAAAAAAATGCTTTAATGCAGTTCCATGTACAACTGAGCACAACCTGTGAGCCACGGGCGACGGGCTGTCATCAGCTCTGAATTACAGCAAATCAATTTGTACATATTTAAAGAAAAGATTTAAAGTCACGTTTAAAGTTCTCCCACTTGGTAGACCTTGTGGCTAAGTTACATTTTACATACTAATGCCGCGTATTCCTCCAGTAAGTCTGCCAATAATGAGATGAAACACTATTAATGTGCAGGATGTGTAAGATAATTATATTCTTAAATCAATTTTTTTATGTTTAATTTTTGATAATTAAATGAAATCCAACCTCCACAGACAGACTTTATGATTCCATTTCAGAATGACTCTGAATTCTTGGTAACTGGAACACATCAGAGATTTTGATCATCTGAAAACAGGCACATTTTCTCAACGTGTCTTATGTGGCTACAAATCTGCAGGTAACCTTTGGTAGCAATTAAAACTTTTATAAACACACATATAACCCACTATAACGGCCTTTAACTGTTTAAATAACATCACCACGTTCACGCCATTTCTCTTGTGAAAAACACGTGTTTTTGTATGTAACTTTCTGCAGACATTTCTAAGAACTTCATCTCTATACGTCAACCACTGGCTCCCTGTAAAGCTCGAGAATTGTTTTTTCATGTTTCCAAATCATACATGAAGTGTCTCTCATATGAACTATTCGTTTCCACGATTGAAGTCTGCTGTGACGCTGCATTCAGTTTATACGTCCTGAGACATTTTCCCTGGAGATTTGTGAATGTCTGGACTGCCTTGCTCGAAATTTTGAACAAATTCCTTTTGCTTACATTTACTAAAAATCTTGCACTATATTTTACTTTACTCACATTTTGGTTTGTCATTCGTTTATTTGTCATATTTGGTTTGAAATCTTTCATTTTCCTCTTTTAATATTTGTCTTGTAGACTAATGTATCTCTGTCATTTTTGTATTTAATTAATCAGGTTGCATTGCATGTGTATATGAAAAAAAAAACTAAAATGAAAAACTAATCATCATATAGTTGTTGCAATATTTGCATAATTCTCCCCTTATGATAATTTGAGTCATTTTGATATAAATTAAAATGTTCAGTCTGTCAAACTATGTACTACTTATACAAAACTTTTTAAATTTCAACTTGAATTATATTCAGATTATTTATAATAAATATTGAGGTTTTTATAATGGCGGGATTCACCCACACCTCCTTTTTGAAATTTGCCCAAAATAACCATTATGAACATTATTTTATTTTATTATTTTATCATTTTAAAAGAATAAAATTAAAGAAAATTAGATTGTTAAAATGCAATTATTTTACACATAATTAAATATATTTTAGTATCTTAGTAGTGACACCCACAGACTTCCATACGTTCCATGATGTCATTGTTACGTGTGGTTTAGCCTGATTTATTGATACAGGATAGGCAGCATGTCATGCTCCTCTGACCACAAATATCAATAGTTGCGAATTCTGACACAGTCATGTACAAAACAACTTAATGACTTTGGACAGGTAGTCCAGGTGCTCACCTCCCAACGCCAAGTCAGTCAAATATATCAATCTACCACCTGTAGACAGCCTAGTCAATACATGAAGCTCACAGAAAACTACCTCTCACTCCAGCTGCTACATGTAATACAGGACTGTTAAATAAGACCATGCCGAGTTCTACAGCTTAACTACATTTTTAGACATACAAGATGTCATTTCAAGAAATAGGGAGGAATTGTTTGAAGTAACTCATGTTGTATATGAGTCAGTTGTTACAGCTCTTATATACTTAAAAGTTTAAAATCACACCTTGCCATATAATGTACTGTATGAATTTTGATTATTGTGGACTGGTCATACTGTAAACCACATAATGTCCAAGCATACTTACAGATAAATATATAGAGATAGTCTCATATGAAACAGGACATATGTAATGCAAAAGCAGATCGTACTCAATTTAGAATATAAGGAATGGAAGGCAACGAAAAAGCAATCACTCAAATTACTGACAATCGACTTAAAAATATCCCTCAGTAAGAGTGAAGTCAAAAGTCTCATAAATAAATATACACACAAAGTCTGGCAAGAATACTGGGATGGAAATGTTTTAATTATATTTTTCATATTGTGATCTGAATGAAGTAAAAGTATGGAAAGAGTGAGTAGTGGAGTATAAGAGGGTTTTTTTCAGCACAGTGAAAACGACAGGCAGGAACTGAAGGGAGGAGACCGTCTTTACACGTCTTCAAATACAGTTTTAACCTGCATTTGTGGACGCAGCAATGAACTGTGTTCACAGACAATGGTTTTCACAAGTGTTCCTGAGCCCATGCAGTGATTTCCACTCCAGAATAGTGTGTTTTTAATGCAGTGCTGCCTGAAGGCCCGAAGATCACCACCATCCAATATTGGTTTCCAGTCTTGTCCCTTGTGTTCAGAGATTTCTCCAGATTCTGTGAATCTTTTAATGATATTATGAACCGTAGACGATGAAATCCACTAATTCTTTGTAGTTTTACGTTGAGGAACATTATTCTTAGATTGTTGAACTATTTTCCAACACCGTCTTTCAGAGTGGTGAACCTCTCCCCATCTTCACTGCTGAGAGACTCTGTCTCTCTGAAATCATCTTTTTATACCAAATCATGTTACTGATCTTTTGCCATGGTAACCTGATTAGTTGTCAGATGTTCCACCAGGAGTTGTTTTTAGCGTTACACATCTTTTCCAGTCTTTTGTTGCACCTGTCTCGGCTTTTTCAAACTCAAAATTAGCAAGTATTTTTCATCGAACAATAACATTTATCAGTTTCAACATTGGATATGTTGTCATTGTTCTACTTAAATTGTTTGTTTACATGATTTGCAAAACACTGCATTCTGTTCTTATCTTCATTTTACAACTTTTTTTGTAAATGAGATTGTAACTTTGCCTCAAAACCAGACCGGTGGCCACAGATCCTTCTTTCTTTCAAGGCCTTCTGCAGATAGAGTACAATTCATCCCGAGATTTATTAATGTGTTTTTTTGCAGAAGACCTGACTGGACTGTGGAATGGGGAAGATGACTTTGAATACAACGTGGAATTGATCCGCTGTTCCCAGAGATTCCCTTTCCTCGAGTGCTCACTTCGAACTCGGTGGAAAAGGACAGAGGCGACTTACTTTTCTATCAGTTGCTTCTACAAGTGGATGATTTTCCTCAAGTGGAATCACAGATGTTGGACTGGCTGTGTTTGGTGGCCTGATGGATCCTTTATGCTTCCGATGGCAGTTGGTGGGACTGTTGGGCAACCTGCACATGGTCCTCGATGAAAGTGGAAGTTGCGGGTTTCCTGGATGGTTTGGAAAACATCTGCTGAGGCGAGGAGGTAGTCGTCAGATGGTCTCGAGGGAGAGGATCATAATGAAGATTTGATAGAAGGATTTGATACCTTGTGAAGTTAATGATGGCACAAACGATATGGCACAAAGAAAAGGGACAAGTGTGCAGGATGGGTAGGTTTTTAAAGATGTATGTCTGGAAGGGGAGGGGTTGAGGTGTGGTTCAGCTCCTAACATTTTTATTAACATGTTTGAGTAAATTACAAACATATTAATATTGTCAAATACTGTGGAAATTTATTTTCCCACTTGGAAATTCCATAATCGGACTAAAAAGCCAGAAATCAAAGTATTCCACCAGTTTCAGATTCTACAATATTGGCACGTAAATAGATTCACTTGAAACTTGTAGGTTGGCGGGAAAAATGTTTTGAATTGTGTTTTGTGGTGTGTCATAACTGCACACTGATGTATCATTTCAGTCAGTGTGACAACCTACAGAGTGTGTCTGTGATGTAAGAAGAAAGAAAATTATTCACACTCAAAGCCCCCGATGTAGTTAATTTATTCATTTATTTATTAACACCACATCAGTTAATTTATCAACACAACGAAATCAGTTCATTTATTAACACCACAACATCAGTTTATTTATTTACACCACAACATCAGTTTATTTATTAACACCACAACATCAGTTTATTTATTAACACTACAACATCAGTTTATTTATTAACACCACATCACTTCATTTATTAACACCACAACATCAGTTTATTTATTTACACCACAACATCAGTTTATTTATTAACACTACAACATCAGTTTATTTATTAACACCACATCACTTCATTTATTAACACCACAACATCAGTTTATTTATTTACACCACAACATCAGTTTATTTATTAACACTACAACATCAGTTTATTTATTAACACCACATCACTTCATTTATTAACACTGCAACATCAGTTTATTTATTTACACCACAACATCAGTTTATTTATTAACACCACAACATCACTTTATTTATTAACACCACCACAACATTAGTTTATTTATTAACACCACAATATCAGTTTATTTATTAACACCTCAACATCACTTTATTTATTAACACCACATCACTTCATTTATTAACACCACAACATCAGTTCATTTATTAACACCACAACATCAGTTCATTTATTAACACTACAACATCAGTTTATTTATTAACACCACCACAACATTAGTTTATTTATTAACACCTCAACATCACTTTATTTATTAACACCTCAACATCACTTTATTTATTAACACCTCAACATCACTTTATTTATTAACACCACATCACTTCATTTATTAACACCACAACATCAGTTCATTTATTAACACCACCACAACATCACTTTATTTATTAACACCACAACATCAGTTTATTTATTAACACCTCAACATCACTTTATTTATTAACACCACATCACTTCATTTATTAACACCACAACATCAGTTCATTTATTAACACCACAACATTAGTTTATTTATTAACACCACAACATCAGTTTATTTATTAACACCACAACATCAGTTTATTTATTAACACCACAACAACATCAGTTAATGTTTTAACACACAACATCAGTTTATTTATTTATACCACAAAACCAGTTGCTCTTCATCAGAGTTGTTAATGAATGAGTTGCATTGGGAGCTCCAGCTGTGCATAATTTACTTTTCACTCCTCAACATTGCTCAGGAGCACCTGATTTCAGTATATTGGATGTTCTAAGTTCACTTTGACCTGGAATTATTTCCAGTGTTTGGTGTCTATAAGACGCAGATTTTTGTCTTCTATCATTGAACTGCCTCCTACACTGTTCAGCTGTTCTGATAATATTGGGGAAAGAGTTATTTATAATACTAATGACCTCTTCCCTTCACCATCATGGAGGCCGACTGTGGGACCATAAATCCAGTGATTAGAGCCTGAACCTCCAGACAGGCTGAATTTATTGTCGGCCTTTCCTAAACAAAGCATGATTTTTGAAACATTTGAGCCGAGGCACCATATATTAAAGTGAATTATTGATCCATTCTTACATTTCTTTAAAACTGCTGTTCTGTGTAATATTCAGTGACGATATGTTTTCTTGAAGAAGTTGTTCTCTGAATGTAATTATTGGTGATCGTTATGTAGTCAGAGCGGTATCATTGTTTACTCTCTCAGCTTTCAGGAGTCCAACTTTAAATGTGTGAATATGTCTAAGACTTTGTGTAAAAATGATTTCCACCAGAAGCCCACAATTTGTTTTCTTTCTTAATAGACATGCAGATAAAATCTCCAGTGAAGTTTGACTGAATTCAGACGGCGAATGAATGAAAGCCTGAAGCTGCTGTAAGCGTTGTGATTAGATGGAGGGACCCAGGAAGCCACAGAGTTCCATTGTACTCATATTTCCTCTGTTAGAGAAGACTGTCCAAGGCCAGTTTCTCCAGGCGCAGGAAGGAAAGACAGCTGAGAATCAAAGGAGAGGATCAGGCGGAGGAGGGATGGGCTGATAAGATGGAGAGCTGGGGGAAGGAAGAGGAGATGGAGGAGTGAAATATAAACACAGAGGTGGTGCTCGTCTGCGGTGGTAACCAGAGGTAATGGCTCTGCCCTCTTTCATGTTGCATCGTCGGGAGAGGGGGGTTGGAGATTTATTTGGACATCAGTATCAGGGGAGGGGGACCTGCAGGACATGGACTGACAGGATAACCTCTGACTTTTCCTCCTGCCAGAGCTGCTCGGGGTCCCGTGGAGTACCCGAGGGGCCTCCAGACTAGCCAGTGTGTGTCAGGGCCCTCAGCGGTGTCAGATAGCTTAGGGCCTTTTTCAAATGTATTTTTCAAAAGGGGGGGAAATCAATAAGTTGGGTTGGAGCGAGAGGGCTGCAGAAACATGAGCCTGTGATATTTACTTCGCTGTAAGGCATAACGTGTTCAGAGCACTTGTCAAAGATATGCCTCCAAGAGCACGTTTGATAGTGAGACAAAAATAAGTCGATAAATGGACCTGAAGTCACTCTTTTGCAATCATGAGTGGCCCGCTGGTTCTACACTCACGAAGATTTAACACTGCGCCTGCACTATTTCCAGGAAATGGTTTTAAATGTAGGTGGAAAGATAATAGTGTACCCATTGAGAGGATTGTAAAGGCAGAATCATGATTTTCTGCAGACATGATTTGATATCATCTTTAATCCGTGCAGGTTTTTTGTGATTGTTGCAATCAAAAATGTTTTATTGTTTTATTGATTTTCTCAAAAATATGGATGTAATATTCTGAGTTTTAAGTGAGTTTTTTTTGCATAAAAGTGCAGGAATTAAAAGAAATTGCAAGACGAGAAAGTGAAATGTGATTTATGATGTGAATAAATCTGTAATCACTTCCTGTGATAATAAAAATAACATCACAGAAATATTTTTGTTCAAATATTTTTTTATGTATTTATTGAACTTAGAGAACCATGGAGATGAAAGTTCCTAAAAGGTCCTAAAAGGTCCTAAAATCTGCGTATGTCTCCAGAACAGAGTGTCTGTGACTGGAATATAGAAACAAGGACTACATCAGCCTTTCAAAATAAGAGCTTTAGATGCTGTTTAATTCATGTTCATTCAACACATAGACCTGCTGGATGAAACAAACAAAGAGACGTCTCTGACAACTGGACGTGTGGAGAAAACTCATTTAACATCCAGTAATATGGAATCACTTCCTTTGATCACAAACATTTAATCATCATTTTAATGTGAAGAACACATTTCCCACAAACCCCGTCACTTCCTGTTTCTCCTCTTGTTCCAGTGAACAGTTTTATTTGGTGATGAAAACAGCAGCAGAGACTTCCTGAGTTATTGTTGTTAATAAAGACAGTTTAGTTTGAAAAGATTTACTTTATGTTTTAATACTTTCAGCACAGATTCAGATGACGACATTTTTTGCGGAAAAATTACTGGAATTTTAAACATTTTGCTGAATTTGTCTCAATTATCACGAGACCGCCATTTCCTGGAGGAACTGATTTGTTCTGTTTCTGCAACACGAGGTCAATGAATTGCATTTGAAAGAATAATTGTCATATATTGTTAATCTTTATTCTTCTTCAATCACATTATGACTAAAACCAACATCTGTGTCATTTCCTCTCTGAGCCCACAGTTTATCAGACTCTCTCAACAGCAGGTAATAGTGCATCTGTTCAGGACCATTTTCAGGTGCAACCTAATACACAGCTGAGTTTGAGGTTTGAGGGCAGCAGGACAGTCGTGATCCAAATGTCACCATGTTGAGCTGATTTAACATCATGCAACAGTACGAGCTCTCAGGAACATTTGGTTCCTGCAAGAGACGTTCTAATTTCAAAGTCAATATATTAAAACGCTGGGTACAAATTAAATATACGAGAGTGGATCAAAACGTTCAGACTGCCCTTGTTGTGTGTGAACGGTGCACAGCGGTGTGACGTGCACACAACAGAGGGATGCTATAACCTTTGGAAGTGAGTATTCCTAGTTTTGTTGCTGTTTCAGTACGTGAGTTCAACACGTTGTGAGCAGAAGTCCTGGTGCAGCTGCGGTTTGTCCACGTTCACCAGCAGAGGGCGCACATCAAACTTTGCATTAAACTCGGGAAAGCGACTCCTGAATTCTTCCGAAAATCAGCATCAATGAAGCAGTTGACAGTTTGCTGCACCACAGCTGTCTTAAAGGAGGCGAGAGGAGCTGATTTGATTAGTCATGACTGAAATCAGCTGTGACACATTATTCCACCACTGCACCACAGATGTGTTTGTATTTGTGTTCACCAAATGATCTCGCAGCGACACAACTTTTACCTGCGTCTGCATCTAGATTCACAACTACAGAACTCACAAACTTTTTACATGAACTTTCTGCTCACGTTTCGTGCATGAAGAAACGTGGTTAACTCAGGTGTTGATGTTGATCAAGAAAAAAACGTAAAATACAAACTCACAAACGTCATAACTTTCCCTGACAAATAAATGAACAATGCTTTTCATTCTGCAGCCACTCATCAATGCATTTTATGTTATTAAAATAAAGCCAGACAAAGGTGATTAGAATCATATAATAATATAATAATATCTCCCGTCCACGTATTTACACAGAAAATGAAAAAAGTTTTGGACGGGTTGTGAAATTGCAGTGACAGCGGTGTTATTCTTCCTCTCCCAGGGTTTCCCCACCGAGCATCCAGGATTGAACTCTGGCCAGAGACAAACCGGGTAATTGGATTCACATTGTGTCTGTGAATGGGAAGCAGGGAACAAGCCCCGCCTCTCCTCAGGCTGGCCCATGGCGGCCAGCGTGATGGTGATATTGGACTGACCCGGCCGATCGGGGGTCACAACGGGGAATTATAGTGTCGGCTGTCAAGCTGAGACACATATTCTGCTCAGAGGTGAGCTGCATCCACAGATCCAGAGGACTGGACTGGGCTCTCCGACACACACACACACACACACACACACACACACACACACACACACACACACACACACACACACACACACACACACACACACACACACACACACACACACACACACACACACACACACACACACAGACACACACACACACACACACACACACACACACACACACACACACACACACACACACACACAGACACACACAGACACACACACACAGACACACACAGACACACACACAGACGCACACAGACACACACACACACACACACACACACACACACACACACACACACACACACACACACACACACACACACACACACACACACACACACACACACACACACACACACACACACACACACACACACACACACACACACACACACACACACACACACACACACACACACAGACACACACAGACACACACACACAGACACACACAGACACACACACAGACGCACACACACACACAGTGATGCATACATACGACTCGTCTCTCCTGAACACTCGGCGCTGCTCTCATCGGGTTCTCGGGCCTCTTGTTGCCCTCCGGGGGCGAGAGAGGGAGAGGAATTAGCGACTGCAGCCGAGCCGAGCCACTGAGTCAGAGTGACAGACGCTGAGGGCCGATGGCTGCTGGTACATCAGTTCACACCCTGAACACAAGCACAGCACTGATTAAAGCCAAGCAGCGCCTCTGACAGCTACAGTGGTAAATACTGTAAGTAGAAAACACAGCAGTGCTACCGGAGAGATTCACAGTTAAAACTATGTCTGCAGTCAAATTAAATTCCTATTTTAGAGGACATTTCACACAAATCTTGTCTTGCGATCATTTTAGTAAATTAAATGGCATGAAGCAAAGAGCTGAAAGAGTGTCTGCACTTTTCTGTGAAGGTTGTCATTTCATTAAAACCAATATTAACCAGAAAAACACTGCAGCACGTTCTTGAACGTGATTGGTGATTTCTCGTCACTTGCACACATGTTCTGTCTGTCTCGGTGTCCTCTTGTCTCCTCGTGATCCAGACTGAGTCCAGGAAGCTGAAACCAAAACTCTGTGGGTTCAGACCGTCTGTAGCAGGACTCCTTGTTCTTCTTATGGTTGAAGATGGTTCTCTGTGACTCTGTATGTTAGAGCTCTTCGTCCTGCTGCAGAATGAATTCAGGACCAATCAGATGCTTCCCTGATGGTACTGTGTACATACTGTGTGTTTTTATAGCATTTATAGTCATTGTTTTTGGAGCTGTTATTGGAGAAGTTTGGAGCACTCAAGTTCACATTCTTGTAAAATACGTATATGTGGTTTTTGGTCATTGTGGTCATTTTAAAAAATAACTCTTCGTTGTGAAAAAGAGTCAAAGCCAGAGTGGAAAGATGAAACCATAAAATATGAAATGTTGCTTAAAATCAAACAGTGAAATTATAATACATATGTTTATTACTGCAGAGACAGCAGGAAGTGATATGAAGCTGACCAGGTGATCGTCACATCAGAAATGTTCAGTCTGAAATGTCTCAACAACTACGAAATGAGATTTTGTACAAATGTTCATTATACAACCAGTAGCTCCGCCCCCAGAGATCTGATTGGTCAACTGAACATCTGGAACAAATCATCATGACATCACACCGTGCTCATCACTAGAAATATCACTCCACCTCCTCAATGGGAATATATCATTAGAATAGAGTTTCATCTAATATGTAATCTAATGTAGTTTCTACTTGTTATAGTTCTATTAAATGACCCATTTGGTGAAGTCGGGTCTCTTTTGGTCCTTTTTGGTCGCTCTGAGCACCCGTACCGTAACACCACGGATAGTCACGCACTTACAGTCCTAGAGGAGGCTAACTGGACCGGTTTGGTTTGAACACATGACACGGAGCTAAAATGTTAAAAACACATGAGAACATGGATATCTTTGTTCATCAGATATCTTTGTTCATCAGATATCTTTGTTCATCAGATATCTTTGTTCTTCAGATATCTTTGTTCATCAGATATCTTTGTTCATCACATATCTTTGTTCATTAGATATCTTTGTTCATCAGATATCTTTGTTCATCAGATATCTTTATTCATCAGATATCTTTGTTCATCGGATATCTTTGTTCATCAGATATCTTTGTTCCTCAGATATCGTTGTTCATCAGGTATCTTTGTTCACCAGATATCGTTGTTCATCAGATATCTTTGTTCATCAGGTATCTTTGTTCATCAGGTATCTTTGTTCATCAGATATCTTTGTTCATCACATATCTTTGTTCATTAGATATCTTTGTTCATCGGATATCTTTGTTCATCAGATATCTTTGTTCCTCAGATATCGTTGTTCGTCAGATATCTTTGTTCATCAGATATCTTTGTTCATCCGATATCTTTGTTCATCAGGTATCTTTGTTCATCAGATATCTTTGTTCATCAGATATCTTTGTTCATCAGATATCTTTGTTCATCGGATATCTTTGTTCATCAGATATCTTTGTTCATCAGATATCTTTGTTCATCAGATATCTTTGTTCATCATCAGATATCTTTGTTCATCAGATATCTTTGTTCGTCAGATATCTTTGTTCATCAGATATCTTTGTTCATCAGATATCTGTGTTCATCAGATATCTTTGTTCATCAGATATCTTTGTTCATCAGATATCTTTGTTCATCAGATATCTTTGTTCATCAGATATCTTTGTTCATCATCAGATATCTTTGTTCATCAGATATCTTTGTTCCTCAGATATCGTTTTTCATCAGGTATCTTTGTTCACCAGATATCGTTGTTCATCAGATATCTTTGTTCATCAGGTATCTTTGTTCATCAGGTATCTTTGTTCATCAGATATCTTTGTTCATCACATATCTTTGTTCATTAGATATCTTTGTTCATCGGATATCTTTGTTCATCAGATATCTTTGTTCATCAGATATCTTTGTTCCTCAGATATCGTTGTTCGTCAGATATCTTTGTTCATCAGATATCTTTGTTCATCCGATATCTTTGTTCATCAGGTATCTTTGTTCATCAGATATCTTTGTTCATCAGATATCTTTGTTCATCAGATATCTTTGTTCATCGGATATCTTTGTTCATCAGATATCTTTGTTCATCAGATATCTTTGTTCATCATCAGATATCTTTGTTCATCAGATATCTTTGTTCGTCAGATATCTTTGTTCATCAGATATCTTTGTTCATCAGATATCTGTGTTCATCAGATATCTTTGTTCATCAGATATCTGTGTTCATCGGATATCTTTGTTCATCGGATATCTTTGTTCATCAGATATCTTTGTTCATCAGATATCTTTGTTCATCATCAGATATCTTTGTTCATCAGATATCTTTGTTCGTCAGATATCTTTGTTCATCAGATATCTTTGTTCATCAGATATCTTTGTTCGTCAGATATCTTTGTTCATCAGATATCTTTGTTCATCAGATATCTGTGTTCATCGGATATCTTTGTTCATCAGATATCTTTGTTCATCAGATATCTGTGTTCATCAGATATCTTTGTTACTCAGATATCGTTGTTCATCAGATATCTTTGTTCATCAGATATCTTTGTTCATTAGATATCTTTGTTCATCGGATATCTTTGTTCATTACATATCTTTGTTCATCAGATATCTTTGTTCATCATCAGATATCTTTGTTCATCAGATATCTTTGTTCGTCAGATATCTTTGTTCATCAGATATCTTTGTTCATCAGATATCTGTGTTCATCAGATATCTTTGTTCGTCAGATATCTTTGTTCATCATCAGATATCTTAGTTCATCAGATATCTTTATTCATCAGATATCTTTGTTCCATCCAGACTGAGCTAGCTGATCAGTTTAGTGTTTCTATGTTCTGTATTTATTCAGTTGGAGACTAGAAGTCCTCTCTGTTGCTAGGTGGTTGCTAAGGATCGGACTACTTCCTGGAGTAGGAAACATCACATAGGTTACAAAAAAGTTTATTGACACCATTGATTGTCTTCAGTTGTTAGTCGTACCCCATGTGTTGCCATGGAAACGGAGATCACACGAACAAAAAGTTTTATATTTTGAGAGTGAACTGCTCTTCAACATGAACACATGTAGATGACATGTTTTATTTAGATGGTAACTTGTTGTTTAATCTAAAATATTGCTTCAGTGATCATGTAACAATAAAAAAATTCAGCCAGATATAATACATCTTTCATATTATATGTAGTGATATTAAACCCATTCCATGATTATGTGACTTGTATTTTTTTTCCACGGTTTATTTTTATTGTCACATCAAAATATTAGGCTTTTTAATACGGCCGTATTAACTCTATAGTCATCATTATTTTGAGTACTGAGGTTGACAAAGTCTTGGCCACATTTCCCATGATTCCTGTCGTGGAGCTGTAACAGTCCAGAAGAGTTGAGTTTGACATCTCGTACTTCCACAGACCTCATTGTCTGTTTAAAACTGTAAACTGGAGGACCGGAGGCGGACGATGTAAGTGTTGACTATTTTCAGAAATGATACTGATCTTCTGACCTGCTCTTCTTCAGACCTTAAAGTGCAGAGTCTCCATTCAGCACGTACACACACACACACACACACACACACACACACACACACACACACACACACACACACACACACACACACACACACACACACACACACACACACACACAGACACACACACAGACACACACACACACACAGACACACACACACACACACACACACAGACACACACAGACACACACACACACACACACACACACACACAGACACACACACACACACACACACACACACACACACACAGACACACACACATACACACACACACACACACACACACACACAGACACACACACACACAGACACACACACACACACACACACACACACACACACACACACACACACACACAGACACACACACAGACACACACACACACACACACAGACACACACACACACACACACACACACACACACACACACACACACACACACACACACACACACACACACACACACACACACACACACACACACACACACACACACACACAGACACACACACACACACACACACACACACACACACACACAGACACACACACACAGACACACACACACACACACACACACACACACACACACACACACACACACACACACACAGACACACACACAGACACGCACAGACACACACACATACACACACACAGACACACACACAGACACACACAGACACACACACACATACAGACACACACACACACACAGACACACACAGACACACACACACATACAGACACACACACACACACACACACACACACACACACACAGACACACACACAGACCTCAGAGGTGGTTGACCTCTCCAGCAGCCAGCCATGTTCTCCAGGAGAACCTGCCTCCTGTCCAGTTCCTTCTATCATCTCTCCCATCACACGCTGACACCACAGCAGCACTTCAAAGCGCTCTGCGTTTGATGCTCACCATCAATATGCATTTCACCCTGCACCTCTTTCTCCACAGCATTCCTCCTCTGTGTCTTCTCTCTGCAGTAATTGCCTTCAAAGCCAATTAGCACAAATTATTTGCGACCGCGCTGGTGGTAAAAACGCAGCGCTTGTCGGCGGAGGTGTGGTGGAGGTCAGATGTATTAGCTCAGTGGCTCTCGTTTTCTGTAAGCTCTTTCCGGTCTCTACTTGTACAAATAGGCTATCAGCATAACCCGTGTCAACCTCCCTACATTAATCTCCAAATGCGGTTCTGTAAATGCATTATTAGAAGAGCAGCTGGGCCTGATTTTTGGAGGCTCGCAGGGCACGCTGCCTCCAACATGTGAGACTCGTAAGTATGTTGAGTTAATTTGTCGGCCGTGTGTTTGCATCCGCAGCGTAAGCCGATGTTTGGCTAATGCTGCCGGTGCCATTTCACCGCGGCGCCCGCCTGTATTCCCCCTCGGAAAATACATGTTTTACTCTGTGAGCCAGATCAAAGCAGAGACACCGGGATCAAAGAGCGGCATCACGCCGCTTTGGTCACATCTGTGTTGTTTACATGAATGCTAAAGGCACTTATATCAAATATTACCAACTTTGAAAGATATATGTGTTGAATCAAAGTATTTTGATGTCACTTTTGAAGTACATCAGTGCATTTGGGGATAATTTTGAAAATCTCCCCACAATTTCACAACAATTTTGTAAGCCTTAAACAGGATGGGAGGACTAAGCCCTGGTGGAGTAAGCATCGCTTTGCATCTCCCCCTGTTTGGAAATTCCGCCACATCCTCGGTATCAACAGCGCTGCCCCCCGTAGGTATGTCTCTGAAGAGCTTAGCCGGCTCCAGTGTCCATGCAACCGACTTAACTGTGCAGGATCAAACAGCAGACCTTTACCATATAAGACATGAACATTATGAAACAGAGGGGGAGCACGGATACTGTCCCTCAGTGGAGCTGTTGTTTATCTGTTGACCTCAGATATTCTCTCCTGGGTAATCTCCCCCGAGTTGAGGAGGAGGAGGAAGAGGAGGAGGAGGAGGAGGAGGTTTGGGCAGCTCGGGGGAGTGGTGGGTGGAGGGGGGAGGAGAATGAGGGAGTTCAATGACCTGTGATCCAGCCTGCTGTTGGGCTGGGGGCGAAAAAAAACCTCCCCCCCTTCTTCTTCTTCTTCTTCTTCTTCTTCTTCTTCTTTTCCTTTTTTTTTTTTTACCTCTAACTGGATTATAGACCTCAGCGTTCCCCTTCACATCTGACACACCACCAACACACACTTATAATTAGGGTTCATCTGTAAAACAGCCCGCCCCGTCCGAGGTCCTCTTCGTCCCCTCCAGGTGGAGCGAGGGGGGCACCGGGATACGATGGGACACAGTGTGCCCCCCCCATGCTTTCTCTGTCTCGGTGCCAGCCGCTGACCCTTGACAGAGCACTATGTGTTGGAGATAAGTGTGTCAGGACTCAGGAGGACGGGAGGCTTCGCCGGTTCGGGTGTTCTGCTGCATCTGGCTCTGTTTCACCGCCGGGACGAGGCGGCTTCTTATCTAGATGTATATGTGTCAGTGCACACACACACACACACACACACACACACACACACACACACACACACACACACACACACACACACACACACACACACACACACACACACCTGGCCAGCAGCTTTATTCCAGACAAAGGCGCCACTACAACAGAGTTCAGCTTGTCAAAGTTCTTGTGATGTTATTGACATCCATGTAACATATTTCTGGGAGAAAATAATGCAAAAACATTTCAAGTGTTATGTTGCATAACATAATATTTATCAGTGATGATATTGTTATTACTCACTTTAAATTATCTTAAACAAAACGATGACATACTGTCAATGAAAACTGATATTTAAAATTACAGAAAAATCACTGCCAACACTTCTTAAGCAAATATTATTAAATATGTAAGCTGGGCACAAACACAATCCAGAAATGATATTGTAGTGGGGCTTTTTCTGGATCTTCCACTTGCAGAGTTTCAGTTGGTAAGAATAGTTTTGAGGTTGAGTGCTGCACGGAGCGCTCCAACACTTTTATTATACAAAGTGAGGATATAATACGTTCAGTTCTCTTGATCCGGTTGAGATTTATTTAAAAAAAAAATTGAGTGCTTAAAGATACAAACATCTGTAAAGAGTGTGCCATGCAAAAGATTAAAATGACAAAACAAAGGGAATGGGTAAAGTTGTCAAACATACACTTCCTGTATCTGTTTCAAATTAAAATGCCTCAAAGTGCTTCAGAAACCCTCCATTTCTAAACAAGACTTTTATTGTGAAACATTTGCAGGAACCTGAAATCAGACAATCACACTTTAGATTAATAATTCTGAACAACTGAATTAAATATGCATGCACATTACTGCACAATATTAGAAACAATATTACAAACAATAACTTAACTCTTTGTGCGCCCATCTGGGCTCTTGTGCATGCAAAAATTCAATGGCTCTACACCCTAGTGTTCTTGTTTTAATACAAGTCTGTGCAGGTATGATGGTTGATGTCTGTCAAGAAGTAGTTTCATCATGTGACCACAAATAGTTTTATATTTCTGAAATAAGATGCAGAGTATTGGTGGATGAATTTTTGCACTGTTATCATGTCATCTCATCTCATTTCCGAGTTGTTGTTTTTTTAACTTTCTAATTTTAAGTAATTTCAAAAAAGAGTTTCATTATTAATATACACAGCAAAATTCAAATCAAATCAGAATTTGTATAGGGAGCCACAAGCTGTTGTCCTAAATTACACCTAAAACCTCATTTCCTCTCGCGGTTCTCCATTCAGATGATTTAGATTTTTAAGAGAGATATCAGAATGAAAACAAAACTGCCTACATGTGTAAGTAGAAGCGAGAAATAACAGACAGATACAACAGAACCATCAGACTGAATCACAGAAACCTCAGATCGGACTGTGGCTGTTTCCTTCCTTATCACCTCCCTGAGAAATGAAACCACGTTCGCAAACGCAGAGACAGAGCGGATAAAAGACGCACCGGCAGCGCGCCGTGCTTCGAGCACCGGAGAGGTGCAGCTCCGCTCAGTTCAGCGAGCAGGTCAGCGCTTCGAGGTCCTGCGCCGGCTGACTGACAGTTTGCTCTCACAGGATTGAAGTGGCCGGAGCATTTCATGTGTAAACCAGCGATGGTCTGGCTAGTTTCAGATGTCATGAAGAGGAGCTGGCAGGAGGAGAGCAGATGCAGTCCGACGCTCGCGGACCCCCGAGCGAACGCACCAACACAAATGCCTGCTCAGGCAACCGGAAGAGGTGACACAACACATCAGGTAACGCTGCCTTTCCGGATGCTTCCCACCCGCTCCTGTCACAGATGCAAGACGCCTCTACGTCAGACATCAGCGGTCATTGGAAGTGACAGGCGGCGTTGGGAGGGAGGACGTGTGCAGTGGAGCCATTTAACTGGTCGTTAAGCGGCGCCGTGATGCCAACTGGTAACAAAACAGAGCTGTAAATATTGATACTGCAACAAGGCTCCCTTATCATCCTCAGAGATCATTAAAGCAATTAGGTGTTCATGTGCATGATGGACAGATGTCAGGGGGAAAGCAGAGCTCGTTAATGGCCCTGCTGATGGTGAATGGGGACATTTACAAGAATATCTCATCAGGGCAGAGATTTATTCACACAAATGGTTTTAGTTTTTGATGATGATGATGATGCACATTTTCATAGGTTCACACTCAACCATCAGTGATGTCATCAACCCTCAGTGAGGTCATCATCCATCAGTGATGTCATCGTTGGTTTGTGAACGTTATGAATCCTCCAGTTCAGATTCTGTCCGTCACCATCTTGCTAGTTCGGAGCGGTTTGGAGCAGGAAGTGACCATATTTGGACGAGCTGGGGGAGGAGCCAGCGGTGGATCTGACCGATCTGATCGGAAACCTGACGATACTACGTCCCACCCACCGATAGCTGTAACCTGACTGCACCGCAGGCCTGTCAATCAAACAGACACGCCCCCAAAAACAGGTCTTCTTGAATCTTCTTTTCTAATGAATGAGGGATTATTTTCAGATGGACCTCCAGAAAACTAAGAAGAAGGAGTGACTTTAGCTAACAACACCGAGATAACTGATGGACACATTTGATTCACTTTGGATTTGATGAGAGAAGTTGAATGGGAGTCTATGGAGCCGGAGGCTTTTTGGAGCCGACCTCTAGTGGCACTCGCTGGTATTGCAGCTGAAGACACTTCTGGATCAGAACCATTTTACAGACCTGAAGCTACGAACTCTTTTAGAAACAGTCTGTGATCACGATCAAAAACAGTCCTTTAAATTTCTCCTCCTCGAAAGGTCAAAGTTCAGCAGCTCAGCACAAAAAACAACCACATACAAAATCATGGAAACCCAGGTTTTCCATAATAAAATATAAGAATAATGAAATAATGATAATAGTTATTAAATGTAATTAAAGAATGATATGTTGTATAAAGCTCTTGTTGCTCCAGTTGGAGGTGCACTAAATCTATTGAAGTGACTTGAGTCAGTTAGAAAAGAAAGACGTGAGCTTATCAGACCTCTGGAGCAGTAGACTGCAGGCTTCTTTATCCATCACATTCACAACACAATCAAATGTGTAACCCAGCTGTCAATGGTTGAGTTGCATTTTGGGTAATGTAGGCTCCAGGTTTTGTCAAGGAGGAAGAATGTGTGTAGAATAAATCTCGTTCTTCTTTGTTTAACAATGATGTATCTGTGGGGAGCAGAACAGTGTCTGCACTAAGATTATAAAGTCATGGACTCTGGTCAGGAATTAAAATTCCTAATGAGTCAACAGCATCTTAATGGAGCCACATAACCAATCAAAAGGGGAGCCAAACTTGTTCTGGGACAATAACAATATTGATAATCAGTTTAAAAATGCATGTACAAAGATCAATAGAAAATAAAATATACATTTATATTAATCCTTCCATCACATCCATTTAATCCTATCCCAGCTGATGATGGTGGGGTACACCCTGCACTGATCACCGGTCCATCACAGGACCAACACAGAATCTGCACACTCCCATTTACACCTGCAGTTGATTTTACAATCAACAATTCATGTCTGTAGACTGTTGGAGGAAGCATCCACAGAAGTTCAAATAAAACATAATCTCCTATTAAAACTGGAAAAATAACCTTAAAGAAACATGTTTGAGACGTTTATTATTAAAGAATATTACCAGGTCTGCATTTGTTTTACACATTAAGCATCAAGTAAAAAAAACTGAAACCGAGGATAAATTATGAAAAGATCAAACAAGCAGAGATGATCTTGTTTCATATTGTGTGAAACCTTGTATCGCCAATAACGTCAGTGAATTTAACTGTTTCTTTGCATGATGCTATTTACCTCCATACCTGTCTGCGACACTTAGCTGTTGTTATGACATGAGCACGGTGACTGATTAGTAGTTTGTGCTCGAGATCGTACATGATTCATAAAGTAAGCTTTGCTAAATGTTTGATTTACTGACCAGCCCTCCCATGATAAAAAAAAAAAAACGGATTAACCAACCACAGTGTTCAGACCTGCAGCAGAATCCCAGGGAAGCCTTCGTTTTCTAAATACATTCAGTCATCTGTCATTTTGGATCACATAATCAAACAGCAGCCAGCGTGTACAACAGAAAATAAAGAAATTGGGGATATAAGGTGATAATTAGCTTCAGTTTTGTTCTCTCAGCAGATGTCCTTGAGTTTTCTACGGTGCGGGCCGTCAGTGAATCCCCCTCCGCAGCTGCAATTGGTGACATTACACTGAAATATTAAACACTTGTGTGCATCATTCTTTTTATGCACTGAAGCATATTTTGTGTAGTGCTTAAGAATATTAAAGCATAATTTATATTTCAGGAGTTTGACACCTTGACATTTTGGCACCTCTGTTTTGAATTTCAGCATGCGGTTTGACATGTTTGTATTAATAACATTGTGATCTCGGAGGGCCATGGCCTCAGGCTACTTGAACAAGACTACTAAAGAAAGGGATTTCAAAAGGAATCGTAGAGCAGCCTAGGGACTCGTCAAAATCAGCCCTGATCCTGTTGCCCTGATAAAAATCCATTACCCACAAACGTGAGGGGGGATGGTAGTTTGTGTGTGTGTGTGTGTGTGTGTGTGTGTGTGTGTGTGTGTGTGTGTGTGTGTGTGTGTGTGTGTGTGTGTGTGTGTGTGTGTGTGTGTGTGTGTGTGTGTGTGTGTGTGTGTGTGTGTGTGTGTGTAACCAAGGCTTGTGAGTTTTCTATTTTTTTGGAAAGCCGAGTGTTTTCATGTTTGGACGTAACTGGATTGTGACTGTCTCTGCATCACAATCATTCCCGAGCTCCTAAACCAACATCTCTAATCTCTCTACGTTCCAATCTGGTCCCATCTTCTCCATCACCTTTCACACACAATTGGCACCGAAAAATCAATTTGTGCAATAAACTTAGCTCAGTGCATAACTGTCACACCACACATCCCTTTAATTGTTGTTTTATTTATAGTCTTACAATGCAAGCATTAATTTTATCCAATTTCATAGAAAGTGTACAAAATCATATTTCTATGAATATTTCTCCCAGTTGGTTTGTGGCCAAAAAGTTATCCACCCTGTGGATCCACCACAGGGGATGCAATGTAAAGCAGGAGGCAGGCAGGCCGGCCAGGGAACCCCGGCCACATACAAACTCTCGGGAGGTGTAACGTGACCTTTCTGGTAGGGATAGAGCCGGAGCTGGAGCGGTACCAACCAGATATAGTTTGGCTCACTTCCACGCACAGGACTGGCTCTGTAAACAAAGAGGGGTTGGACTTTTTCCAGACTCATCCAGGGTGAGAGGTCCCGGGCGGATGTGGGGATACTGAGAAGCCCCCTGAGTACCGCTATGGTGGCGTCTTCCCGGGGAACGGGAGGCTCGAATACTCTGACTGTTGTCTGTTGAATGCACCTAACAGTGGTCCAGAATACGCAGCCTTACAGGAGTCCGTGGTCGGAGTCCTGGAAAGGCCACCACCTAGGGACTGCATAGTTCTTCTGGGTGAAGCTGCAGAAACCCAGAGGAGGGGGATTGGGAGGAACCGCCTGCCTACCACTGAAACCAAGTGGTATTTTCTTGTTGAACTTCTGTCATGGATTGGCCATGACAAACAGCAAGTTCGAGCATCAGGTTGAATAGTCCGAGGTACCTTCGGTCTGAGATCAATGGCCGACTTTGGGGTCATATCATCTGATCATGGGCACTCGGGTGAAGACCTGGACAGACCCGGTAAACCCAAAGATCCAGTGAGAGTAAACTGGGAATATCTGACAGAGGCCCCATGAGGTCTTTAACGCTCATGTTTTCCCAGCAGGGTTGGCCCGGCTTACCCCAGGCTGTTTTCAGCAACTGGGGATATTGTTAAGTGGTATATTTGTTTGAGGAACCCCTGAACCCAACCAATATGTTCTCTGGGAGGAGACAGTCTGAAGTTTCAGGGGGAGTGTCGATCATATCTCTGGCTGAGGTCTCTGAGGTAGTTAAGAAGCTCTTCACTGAAAAGGCACTGGTAGGGGATGAGATCCTCCCTGAGATGCTGAAGCCTGTAGACATTGTTGGGCTGTCTTGGCTAGCAAGCCTCTTCAATTTTGCATGGAGGTTGGGGACAGTGCCTGTGGACTGGCAGACCAGGGATGGTGGTTCCCACTTTCAAAAAGGGGGACTGCAGGGTGTACTCCAACTACCCTTGCAAGGTCATTTGAAGGGTTGTGGCAGTTTACCCGCTCAGCATACATCATTCTGATGGAGTCAAAAGGAGCCAGTTGTGATGGTTCCGGCATCTGATTAGGATGCCTCCTGGGCCCCTTCCTTCAGAGGTTTTCCAGGGACATCTGACTGGGAGGAGATTCAGAACATGCTGGAAGGCTTATATATCTCATCTGGACCTGACCTTACGATCCCCCAGGAGGAGCTGGAAAATGTTGCTTTACAAACGGACATCTGGGGTAACTTGTTCAACCTGCTGCCACCACAACCTGACCCCTGAAGAAAGGATGGATGGAGGCATGTTTACATCATATGTTACAAGTGCAGGGACTGTTCAAAATAGTCCAAATCTTAGTATGGACCAAAGTGTTGGACAAAAAGATTTATGAAAAAAATGAAAAAAAAATATTATAATAATAATATATATATATACATATGTATGCCTCTGCTCCACTCAAGTAGTAGTTTACATCCATATCTGCCCAAACTCATATAATATAACATAATAGAGACTTTGAAGGAGTCCTTGGTGGGTTCACATACTTGGCAAATAAAGCTAATCGACAGTTTACAATTTCGTAAATGTAGATGTTGCTGCAAAGAAGCTACAAACTCTAAAACGTGGATGCTTCATGGACATCTTCAACCTGACAGTGCAGAATATCTATACACCACAATCTCTAGCATTCTGTAGAATGGGACTGATGGACAGGATGGACGTAAGGTCACGTCGACCTTGACCTCTGACCTTTGACCACCAAAATCTATTCAGTTCATGATAGCGGCTTAGACAATACCTGTGCCAAATTTGAAAGAAATTGAGATTATGTACACAAGCATAGGTCAATGTGAGGTGACCCTTGACCTTTTACAACCAAAATGTAAACAATACATCGTTAGGTTTAAGTGAACATTTGAGCCAAATGTGAATAAATTCCCTCCAGGCGTTCCCGAGGTATCAAGAGAATGGGTCCATGTGAGTTGACAGTGATTTTGACCTTTGACCACCAAAAATCTTAAGACTTCATCCTTGAGGCCAAGTGAATGTTGGTGCCAAATAGTGAGTAAATGGATGGATGGATGGATGGATGGATGGATGGATGGATGGATGGATGGATGGATGGATGGGGATGGATGGATGGATGGATGGATGGATGGATGGATGGATGGATGGATGGATGGATGGATGGATGGATGGATGGATGGATGGATGGATGGATGGATGGATGGGTGAATGGATCTTGGATGGATGGATGGATGGATGGATGGGTGAATGGATCTTGGATGGATGGATGGATGGATGGATGGATGGATGGATGGATGGATGGATGGATGGATGGATGGGTGAATGGATCTTGGATGGATGGATGGATGGATGGATGGATGGGTGAATGGATCTTGGATGGATGGATGGATGATGGATGAATGGACGTTAGTACATAGTAAACAATTGGGACACAGAATATTTGTAAAGTTTTATTCCGTTTTCCTTCATTTATTAACCCAGATTGTTTTTTCTTTACTATCACCTGATGATTATGTATTTACTGGCAGTGGGTCTGTAGTCCGCCCTGCTTCTCTAAAACGATTTGAACTGAAAGATGAAACATAAGAATTAATATGCAGTTAGGACGAGACAGGGTGTAACAGGACACATAGGAGCAGAGGGGAGTGCCCGTCCAACATTATTGGGTTATTGTCCTGCAGTTGTGGAGACATGCACTCTATACGTCAATTAACTATTATCGAATGTACCTCTGCCAGACACCTCAGGGGTGACATTAATCACCCGGACACGTGATACTTCCTCAGTCCAACACTGCATATCTACTGTGTGTGTGTGTGTGTGTGTGTGTGTGTGTGTGTGTGTGTGTGTGTGTGTGTGTGTGTGTGTGTGTGTGTGTGTGTGTGTGTGTGTGTGTGTGTGTGTGTGTGTGTGTGTGTGTGTGTGTGTGTGTTAGTGTAGACCATAGAATTAAAACTAGTAAAGAATCAAGTCAACTCGGAGTCATCATAACAATCCTGCATACAGTAAATCAGTGTAATATGCATGTTGATGTTTGAATGGAGTCGGTGTTGCATACAGCTGCTGTGTTACGATGGATCTAAATGGTCCTCCAGCGTATTCTCTTTAGTGGCATAAAACCTGTAGTAGCAGACGCAAATCAAAAAAGTCTGTGAGACGTAGGTTTCTCAGGGATAGGTTATTCTATTAAAGAAGAGGTTTTCTAACTGTGAGGTCACGGGGAGCCGTGGAGGAGTCGCAGAGGAGGCATGAAGGGAGGAGCTGGTATGAGAGGTGAAAGGTATCCTAGAAAGAAGAGTGGTTGTATTTGGGCCGACGGCTGTCCGTCCATCAAAGCTGTCAGCAGCTGTGACACATCACACATGGTGGTAATTTATACTTTTAAACCCCCAACAGGCTAATTGTCTCAGGGTTTTAAAGTTTTTCTGATTCATAATTTAAGCAGACATTATGCATACATCTGTACATTCAGATATGCTTACAATTATTAAAAAATACTTTTCACACAACACACTTTACTAAGAATAACAAGAGTGAAGATAATTAAACAAAACTAAGAAAACAACAATAATATGACATCAATGACGACAGAATTAATGATAATTGTTATGATTATTATCAAAATACTTGTTCATACACAGTACATACAGATAGCACAACTTCAGTTAGAGGGATAGTTTGGGTTTTATGTGTTAAAGTTGTATGAGGTACCTACAGTTGGTGGGAGTCAGCACATCTCTGGCATTGTACCGTCACACCGTCACACCGGCTCTCCAGGATCTCCAGGATCTCCTGTCGTTTTTTTGTGATTATTTTGATCAAAAATTTTTGATTTTGTGGTGGATTTTCTGAAATGTTGCTTTGGCACAAAATGAGCTCCCTTTAAGAATATCTGGTGTCTCACTGTGCTATAGGGACTGTAGATCTGCAATGTACGAAGACGTGTTCATTTAACACTTTAAAAACAGCAGGATTTGAATTCCTGTAGCAGAGAGGAAGCGATGAAAACTCTGCAGCATGTTGGAGATGAGATAAAGAAGACTGAGTGGTGAGAATCATGCAGCATGTCCAGAAAAACTAAAAGACCACATAAAGCAACAACACTGAAAACTGTAATACGTACTACAGTATCACTGTACGTATTACAGTATTATTGTACATATTATAATGTTACTGTAAGTGTTACAGTATCACTGCAAGTATTACAGTATTACTGTAAGTATCACTGTAAGTGTTACTAATACTCATACTGTATAGTACTCACAGTATTACTGTAAGACATTTATGAAAACATGGGACTCTTGTTTTAAATGTACAAATGTGACAAAAAGGAGCGTTCTTCTACAGCAAGATACTCTTCATGTTCTCAGGACATTTTTTTTTATCATTATCACATTATTGCTGCTTATTAAATTATATTGCTGCACGGCCGTCATACTAAAAACTTCACATGAATACGTGTGTAGTTTCAAACATTGCATTAAAATACAGAATAAAAACAGAATTGTTTTCTGAGCTTGTAAAAGTGTGAGAGTGAATGTAGAGTTGTGAGAGGTGATGCAGAGATGCAGAGAATCCATCGCGTCTTTCAAAGGGAAAACTTCACCTTCATGTTCTATTTTTTTTCTCACTACTTTAAGTGGTGTCGTATTAAAGCTCACTAAAATAAAGCCATGTCATTGTGCTCTTCGATATTCTGATAGATGGTGTGATCGGTGCTGCCGTCCCTCCTCTCGTCTCCTCCCCCCCGCTGACTCCACCTGATTGTCTCGTGGTTAACTCGGCCTCCGCGCTTCGTTCTTCGGCCGTCTGAGACAACAACAGGCCGGAGAGTGAGACAAAGCTGCTCCTGGATCTGCCCTCAGCGCCGGCTCGCAGGTCACCGCCGTTTCAAGGGCTGAACAAGATGGTAATATGTTCTAATGAAGTGCAGCTTTACGTCTGAGTTAAAGTAGCACATCAGCTCCCAACAAACCAAAGGGTCTCCACCTCTGTGAGGCTGCTGCTCAAATCTAAATCCTCAGTTACAGCCTTGACAAAGGCTGTGGATATTGAGAACATAGATTGGTTTAATTGAATTTCCAGTGTCTTCCAGTCCGAGTCAGCGGAGTAGAGATAATTCCCTTATCCACATCAATGCGGACCCTCTGCTGGGTGCAGTGAAAGGGGCTGTGGACCTGCTGTTTGCTGGCAGGATCTGCCACAATCAATTACGCAAGCTTTGTTAAATACCCGGCGATTTCCTGACTCCGCTCACCCCACACTGACGGTGAACCAAGTTAAAGAACCAAACAACTGACAAACAAGACCGGATCACTGTCCGGTTGCACTGCAATTATTGTCTTAAGATGGCTTAAGCTGGCTGAAGTAATGCCACAAGATGCTGGACTTGTGCTCATTGATGTGGCCGGGGGTCTGATGAGGAGGGTAACCACCACATAGCTGTGTTGCCTCACCAGCTGGAGGGGGTGGGGGGGGGCTCCTTTCATCCTGCGCGGTCACCCAAGTGTCCGTTCTGGTCACAGCTGATGCAAACTCACCGTCTCACACGTTGTTCCGCTGACGGTCACGAATGCAAAACACAGTCTGAAAGAAGAATAATGCCAAAACAGTACGTTCACCAAACATCACATGAAACCGTCGACGAGGATTTTATTCGTCAACAAATCTCCAACCGCCAGTGTTTCTTAACTTCCTAATAAAACTGTAATCAAATCAGTTCACAAATATGAAACTTCAGTTTTACAAAATAAGACTCAGTCCCCTCCTGAAACAGGCCGCAGATTACCACCATGTTTCTACAGCAGCCCAGAGGGGACAAACCAAACAACACAAACACAGAAAAACATGCAATCATACAATAGAAAAAGTGCTGGTGTGTTCAGCCGGCTGTAATCTGTGACCTCACCACAAGATGCCGCTAAACTCTACGTACTGCTCCTTTAAACGCTTCACGATAATGTCCATTGTTTTATTCTTTTTGTCGACCTTCTTACTGTTTTTACTTTCTTTAATTTTGTAAGTGCTTATAATGTTATCAGCCTATTAAACTGCCGTTATCAGTTGTCATGGTGACCATAGATATGTTACGTTTAGTTTTTTCAGGGGTCACACACAGCTGACAGTTGTGTACAGGGTCTGGTGATATGATCCTACCGTTGACCTCCTGTCACTCTTCACACGCCATCACCTGACTTCCTCCTCTGCTCCCGTCATTATTACTCTGACCGCTATGAGTCTCTGAATACGGAGGATTTCAGACACACAGTTACATGTCTGCATGTTCTTCAGATTGTTGTTGCACAAATTGCATTTATTAATTTCCTTTTTCAGTTTTTGTAAATCTCTTTTTTATTGTGAATGATTTTCAAACATCCAGCAAACAATTTTCATCTTTTTTTTTTGACAAACAATAGATAACTTATTCAACTCAGTTAACCATTTATATTTGGGTGAAGACTTATACACTGTTCTCCTTCTTAGCACTTATTAAACAGTCAATTATCTTACTTAAGGTAAAAGTGTGAAATCAAACTATATGAGAGAAAGAGATTATTAGAACCTATTAACACTGATGAACCAACGGGGTTCTCCAGTTTTCCATCTTCTATCTTACAAAGTCTGGTCCTGTTGACAACATATTTTCAATAACAAATATTTTTCCAAATTCTATTGAATTTGTCTAGTGGAGAACATCAACTTTTTTCATTGCATATAAATGTTTTGTATGACATCCATCTGCATTTATTAATTTCATCTTTTGAAATATTTTTTTGCATTGCCTTCATGGTGTAAGTGAAGAGTTGATGTGGCACAAACGTTCAGAAAGGAGTCAACCAGTTAATGGCAGTATTTTTATTATATTTGAACATGTGTTGTCAAAATGATTCAAATGTTTTTTGCCTGTATTTTAATCATTTCCATGAGTTTTTTTTTTTTTTTACAGAGTATTAACGTCCCAATGAAATTCATCATTTTATAAATATTAATCCCGTTCATGTGTCTCTGTTTATAATATCGCAGCTCCAGATTAGTTCAGTCTCTCTTGAGTGTTTGCCGAGTGACACAAATGACATAATGAAGGAACATTTGTCATCTGTGTTCAATAGTGAATTTTTTTTCATTTAAATTTTGGATGCATGGCCCTTTCTTTTTACATTTTCGTTGTGCTGTACGTATCTGAAGCATTTTGAACAATTGCATTGGATTGTTTGTTGATTTTAGGCCAAAAGGAACATTATTGCTCAGAGTGATAAAATTAATCAATGCCTGTTAGTTGGATCTATTTTTTTTACCAGTTTTATTGCGGTCATAGAATTTGTTAACAGTGATAAACATAAAATATTGAACACGAGTCTTATTCATTAAGAAACAATAAATTCTTCAGTGATGTGCAAATATATAAGATAGTTTAACCACCGTGTACTTTATGTTCAGGGTTTCTACTCCAACTTCTACTTCAACCATTACAGACAAGTCGATTTCTTGGTTCATAGTTTATCAGACAGTTTGCGGTTTTCTGCACTTTATTTCGAGACCTCTTTGCTTTTAACTCGTCCATTAATGGGCCTTTCAGACTAAAACCTGCCCAACAAAACCAAAGTGGCATAAATAAAATTCTTTGAGCTGCGGCTGTTTGAAATTATAAATGAAAGTTTTTGAAGTTTTCACTTTTGAAAGCTAACTGTTCTGTGGTTATTTTACTGTATGTCACACTTCTTTTCATGCTGACAAATGGAGGTTCTTTGTGTGTCCAGCGTTTTAACTTGAAGTTTCTGTGGAGCGCCATCGCTCATTGGATATGCTATCGTCTGTGATGTGTAAGATGATTTTTCTCTTTTGTTGGCTGCTGTATAGAGACAGGTTTAAGTGCCTTGGTGGAACTCCTATTCACCCCCATGTTCAGCACTCTCCCATGGCCTTTTCTCCATTTCCAGTGCCCAGGAAAAAAAACATGTCATTGTGAACCATGACCCCACCCTGATCCACATCCACTCTCCATCAGGAAGCCAAACACATGCCTGAACAATTAACTTCTGCACTGCCATCAATTTAGCCCAGAGGGAAGAAAAGATTGAGTCACCCAGGTTCAGGCAAAAAAGAAATGGGTAAAAACATAAGGATAAAAGGGTTTTCTTAAGAAAGAGAGAGAAAAACATGTTTTTCAGTCCCTGCAAAGTAACTGTCACTGGAGTGACAAGGAGACAGTATTGAGAGCCTCCGTTCATTCAGCCAGTTTGTCTGAACTGTTCAACAAACAATTACGGGGAGTCACAGAGGTTATGTTTATCTTGAGACCAGGCCTGCGAGGAGCTGCCTTAAAAGCCACGGTGAAAGAGGCAAGTACATCTTCTTCATAAACTTGCGATGTCAGGTCTCAGTATTGATTCCTGCTCGGCGCTGCAGTCGTTGGTCAGCAGGAGGCTGATGACAGTGACCCGCCGTCTGAGGCGGCGCTGATGGGGTTCGCCTGACTCGTGCAGCTCTTCTGTCGAAGACACCAGTCAGCCATGATCACCCAGCTAACGCAAAATATCTATATAATGCATATAACTCATGTCATCTCTTTGACTCATCAAGACACACGTGAGGTTTCAGTGAAGAGGTTCATTCAGCGCAAACATAAAATAAAACTCTCATCGACTGATAAAAGAAAGATTATTCTCACCACTAATAACTCAAATCAGGCCAAAGCTGCAGGTTACCGTCATGGT
>NW_027211085.1:0-77500 GCF_029030835.1 Brachyistius frenatus
ATAGTATGACTTTTTTTCATATTTTGGACGACATGCTATAGTATGACTTTTTTTCATATTTTGGACGACATGCTATAGTATGACTTTTTTTCATATTTTGGACGACATGCTATAGTATGACTTTTTTATCATATTTTGGACGACATGCTATAGTATGACTTTTTTTCATATTTTGGACGACATGCTATAGTATGACTTTTTTTTTCATATTTTGGACGACATGCTATAGTATGACTTTTTTTTTTCATATTTTGGACGACATGCTATAGTATGACTTTTTTATATATATTTTGGACGACATGCTATAGTATGACTTTTTTTCATATTTTGGACGACATGCTATAGTATGACTTTTTTTCATATTTTGGACGACATGCTATAGTATGACTTTTTTTTTTCATATTTTGGACGACATGCTATAGTATGACTTTTTTTTTTTTTTATATATTTTGGACGACATGCTATAGTATGACTTTTTTTTCATATTTTGGACGACATGCTATAGTATGACTTTTTTCATATTTTGGACGACATGCTATAGTATGACTTTTTTCATATTTTGGACGACATGCTATAGTATGACTTTTTTATATATATTTTGGACGACATGCTATAGTATGACTTTTTTTCATATTTTGGACGACATGCTATAGTATGACTTTTTTTTTTTTCATATTTTGGACGACATGCTATAGTATGACTTTTTTTTCATATTTTGGACGACATGCTATAGTATGACTTTTTTTTCATATTTTGGACGACATGCTATAGTATGACTTTTTTTCATATTTTGGACGACATGCTATAGTATGACTTTTTTTTTTTTCATATTTTGGACGACATGCTATAGTATGACTTTTTTTTCATATTTTGGACGACATGCTATAGTATGACTTTTTTATATATATTTTGGACGACATGCTATAGTATGACTTTTTTTATATATATTTTGGACGACATGCTATAGTATGACTTTTTTATATATATTTTGGACGACATGCTATAGTATGACTTTTTTTTCATATTTTGGACGACATGCTATAGTATGACTTTTTTTCATATTTTGGACGACATGCTATAGTATGACTTTTTTTCATATTTTGGACGACATGCTATAGTATGACTTTTTTTTTCATATTTTGGACGACATGCTATAGTATGACTTTTTTTTCATATTTTGGACGACATGCTATAGTATGACTTTTTTTCATATTTTGGACGACATGCTATAGTATGACTTTTTTTCATATTTTGGACGACATGCTATAGTATGACTTTTTTTCATATTTTGGACGACATGCTATAGTATGACTTTTTTTTCATATTTTGGACGACATGCTATAGTATGACTTTTTTTCATATTTTGGACGACATGCTATAGTATGACTTTTTTTCATATTTTGGACGACATGCTATAGTATGACTTTTTTATATATATTTTGGACGACATGCTATAGTATGACTTTTTTTTTTTCATATTTTGGACCACATGCTATAGTATGACTTTTTTTCATATTTTGGACGACATGCTATAGTATGACTTTTTATATATTTTGGACGACATGCTATAGTATGACTTTTTTTTCATATTTTGGACGACATGCTATAGTATGACTTTTTTATATATATTTTGGACGACATGCTATAGTATGACTTTTTTATATATATTTTGGACGACATGCTATAGTATGACTTTTTTTTTCATATTTTGGACGACATGCTATAGTATGACTTTTTTTTCATATTTTGGACGACATGCTATAGTATGACTTTTTTTTATATATTTTGGACGACATGCTATAGTATGACTTTTTTTTATATATATTTTGGACGACATGCTATAGTATGACTTTTTTTTCATATTTTGGACGACATGCTATAGTATGACTTTTTTTTATATATTTTGGACGACATGCTATAGTATGACTTTTTTTCATATTTTGGACGACATGCTATAGTATGACTTTTTTATATATATTTTGGACGACATGCTATAGTATGACTTTTTTTTCATATTTTGGACGACATGCTATAGTATGACTTTTTTTATATATATTTTCGACGACACGCTATAGAATGACTTTTTTTCATATTTTGGACGACATGCTATAGTATGACTTTTTTTCATATTTTTTTTCATATTTTGGACGACATGCTATAGTATGACTTTTTTTTATATATATTTTGGACGACATGCTATAGTATGACTTTTTTTTTATATATATTTTGGACGACATGCTATAGTATGACTTTTTTTCATATATTTTGGACGACATGCTATAGTATGACGACATTATTATATATATTTTTATATATTTTGGACGACATGCTATAGTATGACTTTTTTTATATTTTGGACGACATATATATTTTGGACGATATGCTATAGTATGACTTTTTTTCATATTTTGGACGACATGCTATAGTATGACTTTTTTTATCATATTTTGGACGACATGCTATAGTATGACTTTTTTTACATATTTTGGACGACATGCTATAGTATGACTTTTTTTTATATATATTTTGGACGACATGCTATAGTATGACTTTTTTTCATATATTTTGGACGACATGCTATAGTATGACTTTTTTTTTTATATTTTGGACGACATGCTATAGTATGACTTTTTTTCATATTTTGGACGACATGCTATAGTATGACTTTTTTTCATATTTTGGACGACATGCTATAGTATGACTTTTTTATATATATTTTGGACGACATGCTATAGTATGACTTTTTTTTTTCATATTTTGGACGACATGCTATAGTATGACTTTTTTTTCATATTTTGGACGACATGCTATAGTATGATTTTTTTTATATATATTTTGGACGACATGCTATAGTATGACTTTTTTTTATATATTTTGGACGACATGCTATAGTATGACTTTTTTTATATATATTTTGGACGACATGCTATAGTATGACTTTTTTTATATATATTTTGGACGACATGCTATAGTATGACTTTTTTTTTTCATATTTTGGACGACATGCTATAGTATGACTTTTTTTTATATCATATTTTGGACGACATGCTATAGTATGACTTTTTTTCATATTTTGGACGACATGCTATAGTATGACTTTTTTTTTCATATTTTGGACGACATGCTATAGTATGACTTTTTTTTTCATATTTTGGACGACATGCTATAGTATGACTTTTTTATATATATATATTTTGGACGACATGCTATAGAATGACTTTTTTTCATATTTTGGACGACATGCTATAGTATGACTTTTTTTTTATATATATATTTTGGACGACATGCTATAAGGACTCTTCGAGGGCAGAGTGACAAGCCGCAGACGCAGAATCCGTCCAGGTAGGCTCGGAGGAAACAAAGCGGAAAACCCGAATGTCGACTGAATGTGAGCGGATCGTCAGGCGGAGAGCAGCTCCGACGAACACGTGATATGGACCAAAATACCGGAGCGAGTCCAGCCTTACTTTCTGTCTTCGTTTTTGTCTTTATTCTGTATTATGAGCAGACGGCAGTGTGGAGGAGCTAGTCCTGCCCAGAAAGGAGGAGGAGTAGGAGAGACACGCAGAAGGGTGTCGACGGACAGAGGCAGGGGTAGAGGAGCGGAGGAGGGGAGGAGCGGAGGAGAAACACGAGAGTAATACTTCAAGATTCTAATAATGGCGGCTAAATCGGACGGGGTCCTGAAGATGAAGAAGAGTGACGTGGCCTTCACCCCCTTGCAGAACTCGGAGCACTCCGGCTCGGTGCAGGGGCTCCACCCGGGCGGCCAGCCAGACTCTGCGGGTACCGGGGACGGGGACTTCGCCAACGGGGAGTCGCGGTGCTGCGGTGGGGGAGGCTCCAACGCGACGTGCCTTCGCCTGGGCAGGGAGCTGCAGAGGTACACGGTCTGGGACTGCTTGTGGATCGTAGCTGCAGTGGCCGTGTACCTCGCCGATGTGGGCACCGACGTGTGGCTTTCGGTCGACTACTACCTCCGCCGCGACTACTGGTGGTTCGGCCTGACGCTCTTCTTCGTGGTGCTGGGTTCCTTCTCGGTCCAGGTCTTCAGCTTCAGATGGTTCGTCCACGACTTCAGCACCGAGGATGGCGCCGATTCTGCGGCCGATTGCTCCCACATGGACGGGAATAAGCTGCTGAGCGGCTCGGCCTCACACGGTGATGTTACCGCTCACCACCACCCGGCGACGCCGCAGAGACAGGCGTCGACCGCCAGCAAGAACACCACCACCAACAGCACCGCGAGCACCGCGCTCGGCGGCCGGAGCAGGAAGCGGTCGGCCTACTACTCCTTCTGCGTCTGGTTCGGCCAGTCGGTCATCCACATCCTGCAGCTGGGCCAGATATGGAGGTAGGATGGAGGCCGTGCAGTATCTAGCAATGATGATGATGTTGTGTGTGTGTGTGTGTGTGTGTGTGTGTGTGTGTGTGTGTGTGTGTGTGTGTGTGTGTGTGTGTGTGTGTGTGTGTGTGTGTGTGTGTAATAAATGAATGAATGAGCAGAGGGCTGCTGTGACAGCAGTTTCCTCTGCTGGTCCCTGGGATGCCCGCTCCTCCAGCATGGCTACCGGCTGCCATCTTTAGCATGCTCCCCCTCCACAGGCCAGCACACATGATGGGCTGCTGTGTTTACCTCTCTTAACCATAGTGATGGGTCATGAGAGACAACACGAGCCACAACTGTCCTGTCCACGGTGTGTTTGGGCCTGTTAGTGACACCTCGTGTCAGTGCTGCTGAGGCTGTTGTTATTTTCCCTCTTGGTGCCACCTGAGTGAACTTCCACTGCCCAAACAGTTCCAGGGTGGATTCATGAATATGAATGAATGTTAATTCCACATGCACATGGTGGTTGTTTGACAACAGCCCACAGTCCTTCATTAAAGCTCTGCAGGAGCAGAGGTTCATGTGGCAGACAGTTTATTGTTGGTAACAGTGCAGCCTGCAGCCTGACCTGGAGTTCATAGGCTGTACAGTCACCAGTGGTTGGAGAGATCATTCACATTCTTAACTTCAGTACAAGGAAACCTACCGTACGCTGTATAGAACAGAAACAGAGCCAACAGGGCTGTTGGAGGTTTGTAAGCTTGGCCTATTATTGGACGTTGTATCACCTTTAGTGTGGAAAGCTGTAGCATGTTGTTGATGAAGCTGATCATCATGGAGCTAATATTTTAGTAGTGGAGTAGAAAATATATTATTAATCTGTTGATAATTATTTTCTTTATTAATTGTTTGACTCATTACAAAATTGTGAAAAAAATTGCCACACAATCTCAATCTGTCTGTCTGTCTGTCTTTTTGTCTAATTAGGCTCAAATGACCAGTTGAAAATGTCCAATTGTTACTATTTTATATATAATTGCTTTGAAAAAACACAAGAAGCGTTATTAAACAAGCTGGCGGTGACTCATAGTGTCAAAAGTTTGTTTTCTCAAACATCTCTCCCCACAGGCGCTTTAAATTCACCGTTTCTGATCGTATCCGTTCCTCTTCATCAGCAGTTGTAATTGAATTGCTAATATATCGATATTTGCTTTTTACTTGAAAGACTTCTTATCAATGTTGTATTAAAGCTTAAAGCTAAAGGGAGGATTGATGAGTCCTGACAGCACTTCTAAAAACTGAAATCTGAACAAGTCCATCTGGTGATGTGATGGAAAACTCAAGAACAAGACAAATTATCAAAGTTCAAAGTTGGTAAAGTGACTCGTATTATTTTACAACTTTTTTTCAAAATACTGCTTTGATTACATAATCAATGTGGCTGCACCCAATCAAAATTCAGCAGCTGGGAGTTTCCAATGAGAACAAAGCTTTATGACGTCATGAAGAAGGAGTTTACCAAACCTTGGAGCAAACAGCCACAAGATGGTGCTACAACGAAGACATGTATCTCAGCAACTACTTCACCAGATTCTTTTTTTTCCTGCTTCCTTCAACACACTTTTATCAATTTGCATCATAAATTTGATATTTTGCACATTAAGAGATCAGTTTTATGAAATACACAAATACATTTTAACGGCATGGCATGAACTGAAAAAATAAGCTACTTAAAAAAATTAAAAAATAAATCACAAGTCGTTACCAAACGTTGTGTGTTATCTTAAAGACAGAAGACACTATCACTGAAAGACTTCAGGATCTTCTGACTTTATTTTCTTGATTCCGGCTTGATTTTCTGAGGAACCAGTGACGCAACGCATCCAAATGTTCGTGGTCTGATTGGACTGTAATTATTACTGCTTTTGTCTTGTTAGTGGTTTTTGTAGCTGATAAATATGATTATTTTACTTTTCATTTTTATAAACAGGTCACACACAAAATATGATCTCTCTCTAAATCCCTTCAGTCCTCTCAATGCAGCATTTTGGATCAACTGGAGGCTTTTCAACAGCGCTAGCTTCAGAGAACCTGCTACCCGGAGTGACTCCTCGTACATAACCATGTCAGACGGGGAGTTTTTCAGTTATTTGGTGCCAGATAATATAAATTCATTTGAATTTAGAAGTACAAAAAATTGTAAGGAGACGTCAAGGCGTGCAAAACTTTTAAACATTCCTTTACTGGAAATACAGAAAAACAAAGCATATCAGCTCAACGTCGCTTCATACCACGGCTGTCTGCTAAACTGACACGCCCCCCTGCCTTGCTCAAAAGCACCTTGAAGCCTCACTCACTCACCATTAATTCACCTCCTAGAATATTAGTGGTTATTATACATCAGGGTGGAAATAGACAAAATAATAAACCAACAGAATAAAAGTTATACAGATAAAATACGAGGTTTGATGAAATGACTGGTTTCCTCTGACTTCATGGATAAACATCTGGGTGTCATTTACATAACAATAGAAACATATGCAGGGTTTTCTAATAATATTACCTAAAGGAAGCATGTACAGTGCAACCGGAAAGTATTCACAGCGCTTCACTTTTTCCACATTTTGTTATATTACAGCCTTATTCCAAAATGGATTAAATTCATTGTTTCCCTCAAAATTCTACACACAATACTCCATAATGACGCAAAATTATTTTTTATTTTTTGCAAATCTATTAAAAATCAAAAATGAAAAAAATTACATATACATAAGTATTCACAGCCTTTGCCATTACACTCAAAATTGAGCTCAGGTGCATCCTGTTTCCACTGATCATCCTTGAGATGTTTCTACAACTTGATTGGAGTCCACCTGGTAAATTCAGTTGATTGGACATGATTTGGAAAGACACACACCGTCTATATAAGGTCCCACAGTTGACATGTCAGAGCACAAACCAAGACATGAAGTCCAAAGAATCGTCTGTAGACCTCCGAGACAGGATTGTATCGAGGCACAGATCTGGGGAAGGGTACAGAAACATTTCTGCAGCATTGAAGATCCCAATGAGCACAGTGGCCTCCATCATCCGTAAATGGAAGAAGTTTGAACCACCAGGACTCTTCCTAGAGTCGGCCGCCTGGCCAAACTGAGCGATCGGGGGAGAAGGGCCTTAGTCAGGGAGGTGACCAAGAACCCGATGGTCACTCTGACAGAGCTCCAACGTTGCTCTGTGAAGAGAGGAGAACCTTCCAGAAGGACAACCATCTCTGCAGCACTCCACCAAGCAGGCCTGTATGGTAGAGTGGCCAGACGGAAGACACTCCTCAGTAAAAGGCTCATGACAGCCCGCCTGGAGTTTACCAAAAGGAACCTGAAGGACTGTCAGACCATGAGAAACTAAATTCTCTGGTCTGATGAAACAAAGATTGAACTCTTTGGCCTGAATGCCAAGCGTCATGTCTGGAGGAAACCAGGCACCGCTCATCACCTGGCCAACACCATCTCTACGGTGAAGCATGGTGGTGGCAGCATCATGCTGTGGGGATGTTTTTCAGCGGCAGGAACTGGGAGACTAGTCAGGATGGAGGGAAAGATGAATGCAGCAATGTACAGAGACATCCTTGATGAAAACCTTCTCCAGAGCGCTCTGGACCTCAGACTGGGGCGAAGGTTCATCTTCCAACAGGACAATGACCCGAAGCACACAGCCAAGATAACAAAGGAGTGTCTTCAGGACAACTCTGTGAATGTCTTTGAGAGGCCCAGGCAGAGCCCAGACTTGAACCTGATTGAACATCTCTGGAGAGATCTGAAGATATCTGTGCACCGACGCTCCCCATCCAACCTGATGGAGCTTGAGAGGTCCTGCAAAGAAGAACGGGAGAAACTGCCCAAGAATAGGAGCCAAGCTTATAGCATCATACTCAAAAAGACTTGAGGCTGTAATTTCTGCCAAAGGTGCTTCAGCAAAGTATTGAGCAAAGGCTGTGAATACTTATGTACGTGTTATATTTTTGTTCTTTATTTTTAATAGATTTGCAAAAAATTTCAACAAACTTTTTTCACGTCATTATGGGGTATTGTGTGTAGAATTTTGAGGAAAAAAATGAATTTAATCCATTTTGGAATAAAGCTGTAATATAACAAAATGTGGAAAAAGTGAAGCGCTGTGAATACTTTCCAGATGCACTGTATACTGTGAGAAGGTTTGTTTTTTAAACTGAGTATGCCTATAATATTAATCATTACCATCTCTGCTGGTCCGTTCAGTCAGGTGTGAAGCCGAAGTGTTGGATGGAGTGTTTGTTCGTCTGTCTGGTTAAATTGTGGATTAAATTTCCTCTACATTTGGAATTAAAGCTTTGTGTACAAAGATGATAACGTTACCTGGGAGGTATTTTCCTCTCAGAAGTCCTCAGTTAAAGATCCAGTAAATAATAATGGTTCTCACTGGAGCCCTACAGCTGCCGTCACTCTCTGACAAACAGGCACCTGATCATTGTACTAAACCATAATACCACAAAATGTCCAAACCAAAAGCGATCGAACCACCTAATTAGAACATTCAGCGACTGCCTTGAGTCTCTTTAACTCACCTGTCACAAACCGTCTCGGTCCACCCGCAGCCGTGGTGTGTTTCTGCTTCAAAATGACCCACAGCTGTGTTCAACCAAGTTCTGTTTGATTTTTTTTATAGTTTTTGGGATCGTTTGGTGACAAGGAGGCCTTTCTTTAAAGAAAAAAGAAAAATAAAAAATATTAAAATAAAATAGAACTTGGTCATTTTGACCCTAAGACAACAGGAGGGTTAAATGCAAAACAGTTGGGAAGATTCATTTTCATCAATTAAGATTTGTATTGTATTTCACCAAAACATTAATCAAATGAATTGTTCATGATTGGGAATTACAAAATGTCCAATAAATCAAATTCAGTCCAGATATGAAAATCAAATGTCTCTTAAAGGACTCTAAATAAATCACTTCTTCTTCATTAGAGCAAATTCATCCAGAAACTGAATTAAACTTGGAAACATCTCCTCCTTCAGTCCCTCTCATGCTTCCTTTGTTTCCTGGCGACGTCCTCCAGCTCATAGGTGTGGTCATTGATCTCCTTCCTGTCATGGTGGTAAAGGGCTCCTCCGTCCTTTCTGCCACATAAGTGTGCTTAAACACATTTGAACAATTAATTGTGCTAAAAGACAGAAAAAAAAGAATGTGTGTGTTTGTTCACATAAAATAAGCTGATTCAGCTGCTTTGGATGGAGCTCAGCTGTGTGAAAAAATTTTACGAAACATGAGGAGATCTTGGGACACTGAAGCTGCCTTCAAATGTTTATGTGCTAAGAGAACGCAGTTTGAATATTTAGTACACGGACAAATGGTCCAGTGTCTTAAATGTCCTGTCACACAGAAAAAATCAGATCTTTTATCTTGTGGGCTTCGTGATAGAATTACAATGCTTGATTGATCAAATGGACACCATCTGAATAACCAGATTTATGTGCATTTCTGTCTCAAACAGCCCCAGAAAGATGTACTGTACATTAAAGATAGCATAACTGTGGTCACACTGGTAGCGCTGATGGTGATGGCGTTGCTTTAAGACTGAATATGACCTGACGGTTCTGATCAGTGGACGTGAGTGAAGCAGTCAGAACTGGGACAGCTTCAGTGACAGTGTGAATGTAGTCTGATCCGGATCTGTCCACTTCTCTCAGTGTTAGCAGAAGTCCGACCTGCCGGTGGGGAGTTTCAGACTTTCAGCCAAACACCTGGAGAGTCTTTGAGGTATCGTGAGTTGTTGACCCACCAAACCACGACAGCCCTACTGGAGTGTGAATATCACTCCATGATATCTAAAAGGGAACTTCACCTCATCCATATTATCTGAGGACCCGTGTCACTGTGTACAGGAGAGGTGTGGCCGTTATTTAGTTTCATCCTGAAAACCAGCTATTTTTGTGAATAAAGGTCCATGTTAATTTAGACATTTTTTGTTGTGCCACCTTAAACATTATTTACCATTTCCCTCCCGTTCCCTGATGAGGAGTTTGCAAAAAACATAAAAATATTAATTCAAATATAAGGATTAGATGAACCGCATCACTCAAATTGCTCAGGATTATGAAACAATATATATTTGATCACTTCTATAGATGACATCAGGTGAGGAGGAGTTTCCTTCATTGCGTTGAGGATGCGTGAGTGGACACACTGCTAGAAGGATGTCGTCACATACGTCCCAGAACCCTCGTTTGTTGTCCAGAAGATGATCAGATGTGATCAGATGTGATCAGATCAGACAATCCAGGACACATCGTTTCACTTTATAAATGTGCTGCAGTTTCACGTCAGGAAAGTTTCCTAAAAACCTCACAGACCTCTGAGTGTTCTTGATTATTATGACACAGAGGATCTGTTCCTTCATGGTAAATTTGTTTAGCTTCTTTTATTCAGCAGCATGTCTCATCTATAGAGTGACCTGCCAGGAGACATCAAGGAACTTAACACACTGCAATCATTTAAGAAAAACTCACTATTTTACTCTCTATAGACTTGTATGTCTCCGTGCCGGAGATAGCCGAGGACATTATATTTTCAGCTTATCTGTCGCTCCTATTCCTGGGAACGTGATGGAATTTGGCACAAACATCCAGTTGATGAACTGATTTGAGTTTGTGGATTTAAAATTGAATCTTTCAGAGGTCAAAGGTCAAGTTGAAAGTGGCCTCACATCCTCCCATTCTTGAATTTCTAAGGAAATTTGTATAAATTTGGCTCGAACCCGCTCCGCTTCCAGCAGTGTCACCTGATACTTTCATCGTGTCTTGGTTCTGTGGTTTAAACCTCACGTAAAGAAACCTTTCAAATTAGACCTGCAGATTAAATCTGTTGTCAACGCCAGTTTCTTTCAGCTAAGAGCTTCAGGTCAGGTCAAACCCTTTTTTCTTTAAAGACCTTGAGAAGGTCACTCACACATTCATTACTTCAAGGTCGGATTATTGCAGTTCTTTGTATGTTGAAATGGACCCGACTCTGATAACCCGGCTTCAGTTGTGCAGAACTTCTGACTGGGACACGTAAACATGAGCACCTGCTGCAGCAAATGTCAGTTTATTATATTATATATTATATTTCTGGATTAATATAACTGCTGCATTAATGTGTATGCTGAAATTTACATGTTGCTTTCAATTTACAAGGTTGCTTTCTATATAGCTAGGTATTTTAATTTACAGAAGTGCTATCATCATATATTCATGCTGGTGCTGTCCTGTGACAACCATGTAACGACTGGTTACATTTTAAAAATACAATTATATTTTCTAAGTTAAATGAACAACTGCAACATAACCCAGCTGTCACTCAAAGTAGGTCCCCCCTTAGTTGTGCCTCACTTTTGGACCTAATACAAATTAGAAACCAAAGCTGTAAAGTTGGGCATTTTTAGATCAAAATTTAATTAAAATAAAACAAGAAATACATTTTTTCTGAATAGATTTTTAAATACTTTTTATTCCCCCACACATACATCCTTTAATTTCTAATAATATATCAAGTTTAGAACTACTAAGGAAATCTACAAAAAATTAGCCTTTAAATTGGGTTGTAAAAAGATGAAATGAAATCATGTTCAAAGACATGACCGTCTCAAATCCTCCAATGGGAAGCAAAAAAATAGAGGCGCGATGCAGCCTGCAGAGGCACTACTGAGTATGAAGTTTAACAACGCTGGTCCAATCTTGTGTAAAATTAAAATAGTTTCACTGGAGGGTTTTAGACAAGATGTTCCGGGTCCTAGCGATGGTTCCACAGCAATAATAATATCCGATGAATATCCTGCAAGAATCAGGTAAAGTTCAGCAGCAATGACGACACGAAGAGTTCAGTTCTTCCTGTTCGGGAGTGAGCTGGAGTCACACCCTAAAGCAACCTGCACGCAACAGCTCCGGTGTCAACAGTTCCCCTGAAGCAGCACTTCTTTACTGTCCCCCTGTACAGTCCATGTGTTTAAATTACATTCTGCAGTCATTACTAAATTCCTGCACTTTCATATTAAGTCACTAAAAATGTAACACTGACAAATTAAATAACAAATTAACATAAATATGTGCCATAATGATTTTAGCATTATTTGAAGCATGACCAAAAAGAAACCAGGAAAATGTCCCGTTTACTCAGCGGTCTCTCAGCACCCACATACCCACACAGAGACGTGTCAGGTCCATCTTTAATGAACAGGATGCAGCTTTATTGCTGTCTGCTCAGATTTAATTTTCAAATTCTTAACTGACAGTGGAAGTTCATTTCACAGCCCATTAGCCTGCTGCCAGACAACTGCCATGTGTTACTGATATTTCAGAGGCGGATGGAGCGAGAGAATAGAAATGAATAAGAGAATATCTTACAGACAGAAATGTGGGCCACAGGCAGACTGAGGAGAAGCAGAGAATTCCCTTCATTAAAAGAGCTCCTGCCTCTGGTTGGTGTAGAGCGGTACAGTTGGAGTTGGATTGCCAGGAGCTGCTGTGTGTGTGCTGATGAGTGCATGTTTTTCTTTTAAAGTTTAAAAAAAAAATTATATTATCTTATATTATTTTACATTATATTATATTATAACCCTGTTTCCAAAAACATTAAGACGTGTGCTGTGTAAATTGTAAATAAAAACAACATGATGATGATCAAATGTTGAAACTAAGAAATGTTATTGTTTTATGAAAAATATTGTGAATCTGATGTCAGCATCACGTCTCTATAAAGTTGTTCCAGGATCATGTTCACCACTGAGCTGCATCAACTCTTCTTTTAACAACACTCTGGAAACGTTTGGGACCTGAGGAGACCAGTTTCTGGAGTTTAGAAAGTGAAATGTGGTCCCGTTCTCACTTGATGTAAGATCTCAGCTGCTCAACAGTTTAGGGTCTCCTTTGTCATATTTTTAATTAATTCTTCATAATTTTGAACTGTTAGCCCAGAGGGCGCGGTGTCCATGATTTCCAAAAAGATTATAAAATGTATATTCATTTGTACAGAACAGTTTTCTACTTATCTTCAGTCTTTTTTCTTTTTTTTTTGTTATGATATAATGTACTGTAGATGATCAAATGTTGAATTGAAATTGCTGAAGTTATGTTTGTCACATCCAGCTCTGCAGGAGTTTTTCTTTCCAAAGCCAGAGAGATGCTCACATTTACAAATGACAATGTGTTGCTTCTTTTCTTCACCTCAGACAGGTGAGCCATAACCGAGTGACAGTTTATAAAGTACAGTAACAGTTAGTGATCCTTCACGGATGAGATGTGTGTTCTCACACTGAACAGGCACCCCACAGGAAACAACTGACCAGATCTTTAAATGTCCCTCACTTTGAACTCCTTAACAGTTTCTATTTTTCTATTATTCTAGCTTAAAATAAAATGACTGACTATTACTGTTATTTTATTATATTTGGGTAATAATCACCGACAGGTTCCTACTCCTACGGCCGTCCCAATCCTTCCTCTGTCCGGCAGCTAATGGGATTGCATCATGGAAATGAGGATACTCGGTCAGATGGGATCTGATAAGGGTTGTTACGACTCTTTGGTCTGAACTGTGCTGTTGTGTTTCATCCTGCCTGGTGGATGTTAAAACATGATGTTTCCTCCAGGTATTTCCACACCATCTACCTGGGCGTTCGGAGCCGTCAGAGCTCTGAGACGGAGCGCTGGCGTTACTACTGGAGGATGGTCTACGAGTTCGCAGATGTCAGCATGTTGCATCTCCTGGCCACCTTTCTGGAGAGCGCTCCGCAACTGGTGCTGCAGCTGTGCATCATCATACAGACACACAAGCTCCAGGCTGTGCAAGGTAACGCACGCACACACGCACACACACGCACACACACATGCACACACACACACACACACACACACACACACACACACACACACATAGTGCTGCAACATCATAGTGATGCCAAAAATGTATAACTTTTCAAAAGAAAAAAAAGCCCAAAAAATGTCAAAACAATTCTCTTGTTTTTTCATTAAATGTCACATTAAATGTCAAAGCTCCAGTGTGCATGTGATTATTGTGTCTTTGTTTCCTTGAAGTGGTGTGGTCTGTTGCTATTATCGTCATTATTAGAACCATTTTTAATTTCCTTGTTGAAATGTGCATATATATATATATATATACAGTGATATATACAGAAATAAAATGAACTTTTTTGATTTTAGCAAATGGCTGCAATGAAACAAAGAGTGAAAAGTTGTTAATGTACACTCAGAACCCCATCTTGACAGAAATGTAGAAATTTGTGCAAATTTATTAAAAAAGAAAAACTGAAATATCACATGGTCATAAGTATTCAGACCCTTTGCTGTGACACTCATATTTAACTCACATGCTGTCCATTTCTTCTGATCCTCCTTGAGATGGTTCTACTCCTTCATTGGAGTCCAGCTGTGTTTAATTAAACTGATTGGACTTGATTAGGAAAGGCACACACCTGTCTATACAAGACCTTACAGCTCACAGTGCATGTCAGAGCAAATGAGAATCATGAGGTTGAAGGAACTGTCCAAGGAGCTCAGAGACAGAATTGTGACAAGGCACAGATCTGGCCAAGGTTACAACATAATTTCTGCAGCACTCAAGGTTCCTAAGAGCACAGTGGCCTCCATAATCCTTAAATGGAAGAAGTTTGGGACGACCAGAACTCTTCCTAGACCTGGCCGTCCAGCCAAACTGAGCAATCGTGGGAGAAGAGCCTTGGTGAGAGAGGTAAAGAAGAACCCAAAGATCACTGTGGCTGAGCTCCAGAGATGCAGTAGGGAGATGGGAGAAAGTTCCACCAAGTCAACGATCACTGCAGCCCTCCACCAGTCGGGGCTTTATGGCAGAGTGGCCCGACGGAAGCCTCTCCTCAGTGCAAGACATATGAAAGCCCGCATAGAGTTTGACAAAAAACACATGAAGGACTCCCAGACTATGAGAAATAAGATTCTCTGGTCTGATGAGACCAAGATTGAACTTTTTGGCGTTAATTCTAAGCGGTATGTGTGGAGAAAACCAGGCACTGCTCATCACCTGCCCAATACAATCCCAACAGTGAAACAGTGAAACATGGTGGCTGCAGGGACAGGATGACCGGTTGCAATTGAAGGAAAGATGAAGTGTACAGAGATATCCTGGAAGAAAACCTCTTCCAGAGTGCTCTGGACCTCAGACTGGGCCGAAGGTTCACCTTCCAACAAGACAATGACCCGAAGCACACAGCTAAAATAACAAAGGAGTGGCTTCGGAACAACTCTGTGACCATTCTTGACTGGCCCAGCCAGAGCCCTGACCTAAACCCAATGGAGCATCTCTGGAGAGACCTGAAAATGGCTGTCCACCAACGTTCACCATCCAACCTGACGGAACTGGAGAGGATCTGCAAGGAAGAATGGCAGAGGATCCCCAAATCCAGGTGTGAAAAGCTTGTTGCATCGTTCCCAAGAAGACTCATGGCTGTACGAGCTCAAAAGGGTGCTTCTACTCAATACTGAGCAAAGGGTCTGAATACTTATGACCATGTGATATTTCAGGTTTTCTTTTTTAATAAATTTGCACAAATTTCTACATTTCTGTTTTTTTCTGTCAAGATGGGGTGCTGAGTACATTAATGAGAAATAAAATGAACTTTTTTGATTTTAGCAAATGGCTGCAATGAAACAAAGAGTGAAACATTTAAAGGGGTCTGAATACTTTCCGTACCCACTGTATGTATATACATGTATATATATATATATATTTACATCAAACATAAAAGACATTAATTATGTAAAAGCAATGTAAGATTTAAAAAAAAAAAAAGGATTTATGTACAAATTAGAAATAATGAAATAAAAAATTAAAAGACTTTACAATTACAAGACTGGAAGTTACAGTAAAATGTAAAAATTAGTAATAATTTGTTTGAACAAAATGCAGCGGAGCAGATTTAAAAAAAAAAAAAAAAAAACAGTGTTCGAGCACAACTGAAGTTCTCAGTTTGTTCCAGATATCTGAAGCATCAAACCTGAACGCTTCTTCTCCATGTTTAGTTTTGATCTTTGACCTTTGACCTTCACCTATTTAAATGTAAATCTTTACGTCTGCTCCACTGTTGGGTTTACTGGGTTTTTGTGTTGTGTCACTAAGAATCATCCGTGAGCACGAACAATGACAAGTCTGTTGAACCTTCATCAACTTTGCAAAGTGCTTTATGATAAAAGACAACATGATGAACACAGTAATGTCGCATTTTCAGGGGTTTTGGACTCAAGTGCACGACAAACAAAAAGTAATGTTTTGACTACTTTACTGGTTTCCACAAATTAAACTGCAAAAGTTCACAAATATTAAGTCCTTGATCCCAAAAACAGTGAAAGGAAAACAGTCCAGAAAGGGAAAAAACTTGGGTCAAACATCAAAACTTACAAAACACTAGGAAGAGCACCTCGGACGTAACCATGACAACGATCTGACAAAGGAGGCGGGAAGCACACAGACTTTATACTCAGGAGGAGTTAATTACACACAGCTGGAAACTATCAGGGCGGGAAGACAATCAACCACAGCTGGAAAGACTAGAGGACAGGAAGTTAAAGGAGAGTTACCAAAATAAAACAGGAAGTTAACATGAAACCCTCAAAGGAAAGACAGACATAACCGAATGAAAGGAAGACACAGAGAGACAAATAAACAACGAGAACAGACTACAGCGACAGAAGGAATCTGAATATGATAAAACTAAACCACCAGGATTAACTGTGACAAGTGATGAATTAAAACATACTTATGAACAAGTCTGTGATGGATTTTTAAAGATTTCTTTAAGGAGCTAATTTTCCACACAGCTGATCTAGACATATGAAGCCAGGGGCTTTAAGTTGTACACAACTATAAATGCTCATTTTGTGGGTCTTTTTATCTTTTATTTCTGTATGAAAAGTAATACACAAATATTGAAAAATTGATACAAAAATAGTCGGCACAAATAACACAAAAATAGGTAACAAATATGGCACGCATACCTGTCACCAATACGGCCGTGGCACCTCTACTGCTGTACAACACTTGTGCTAAGTATTAAACTCAAAGGCTATTTCATCTAAAATAGGAAGCAAATTGTGTCCACAAGGCAAAATACATTGGCCAAGTTAAATATAAACTATTATACTAGAAGTGTCTTAAGCTGCAATACCAGCGAGTGCCACTAGAGGTCGGCTCCAAAAAGCCTCCGGCTCCATAGACTCCCATTCAACTTCTCTCATCAAATCCAAAGTGAATAAAATGTGTCCATCAGTTATCTCGGTGTTGTTAGCTAAAGTCACTCCTTCTTCTTAGTTTTCTGGAGGTCCATCTGAAAATAATCCCTCATTCATTAGAAAAGAAGATTCAAGAAGACCTGTTTTTGGGGGCGTGTCTGTTTGATTGACAGGCCTGTGGTGCAGTTAGGTTACAGCTATCGGTGGGCGGGACGTAGTATCGTCAGGTTTCCGATCAGATCGGTCAGATCCACCTCTGGCTCCTCCCCCAGCTCGTCCAAATATGGTCACTTCCTGCTCCAAACTGCTCCGAACTCGCAAGATGGTGACGGACAGAATTTGAACTGGAGGATTCATAATGTTTACAAACCAATGATGACGTCACTGATGGTTGCTGATTGGTCAAAACATCGTGGAGCAGTCTTTGCTCTGGTTTCACAGACAGATACTTATCTTCCCATGTGACTTTGGATCCTGAACGTTGAGTGTTTCTGTATTCCTCCTGTCATGTTGCTCTGAAGTTAAACGCAGTGTTTCTATCTGCTGCAGGTATGACAGCAGCAGCCTCCCTCATCTCTCTGGCCTGGGCCCTCGCCTCCTACCACAAGGCCCTGCGAGAGTCTCGGGACGACAAGAAGCCCATCAGCTATCTAGCCGTCATCATCCAGTTCTGCTGGCACTTCTTCACAATAGCAGCCCGAGTCATCACCTTCGCGCTGTTCGCCTCCGTGTTCCAGCTCTACTTTGGTATCTTCATCGTGCTGCACTGGTGCATCATGACTTTCTGGATTGTCCACTGTGAAACAGACTTCTGCATCAGCAAGTGGGAGGAGATTGTGTTCGACATGGTGGTGGGCATAATCTACATATTTTCCTGGTTCAACGTCAAGGAGGGACGGACAAGGTGAAAACACACAACTCCACTCCGTGTAACGCACACCTGAAGAGAAACAGCTGAGCTTCAGGGACTGAACTTTCTTTAATTCAGGGGTTTCGAAAACTTTTCAAGCCATTTAACAAGACAACAAATGTCCCACGTCACACTTTCCACAGCAGAAACTAACACTTTTTTTTTTTTTTAATTATAAAATTAAATTCACTGATTTAACCACCCAAAATACTCAGAAAAGCAAAATATCAGCGATATAAAGCTACTGCTTCAAAATCAAACAATACATTAAATATTCAGACTGGATGGATAGACACAAGCCTATTTTTACTGGTGATTTAAATTTGTCATAGGTATTTTATTTAATTGTAGGTTAATTTGGGTTAATTGACCCTTTAAATAATTAAATAACGGGGTAGTAATAGTAATAATAGTAGTAGTAGTAGTAATAGTAATAGTGGTAGTAGTAGTAGTAGTAATAGTAATATTAATAGTGGTGGTAGTAGTAGTAGTAGTAGTAATAGTAGTAGTAGTAGTAGTAGTAGTAATATTAATAGTGGTGGTAGTAGTAGTAGTAATAGTAATATTAATAGTGGTAGAAGTAGTAATAGTAGTAGTCGTAATAGTAATAGTAATAGTGGTAGTAGTAGTAGTAGTAGTAGTAGTAGTAGTAGTAGTAGTAGTAGTAGTAATATTAATAGTGGTAGAAGTAGTAATAGTAGTAGTATTAGTAATAGTAATATTAATAGTGGTAGTAGTAGTAGCAGTATTAGTAATAGTATTGGTAATAATAATATTAGTAGTAGTAAATAGTAATAGTAGTAAAAATAGTAATAGTGGTAGTAGTAGTAGTAGTAGTAGTAGTAGTACTAGTAGTAATATTAATAGTGGTAGTAGTAGTAGTAGTAGTAATAGTGGTAGTAACAGTGGTAGTAGTAGTAATATTAATAGTGGTAGTAGTAGTAGTAATAGTAATAGTGGTAGTAGTAGTAGTAATAGTCATATTAATAGTGGTGGTAGTAGTAGTAATAGTAGTAATAAGTAGTAGTAGTAGTAGTAATATTAATAGTGGTAGTAGTAGTAATAGTAATATTAATAGTGGTAGAAGTAGTAATAGTAGTAGTCGTAATAGTAATAGTGGTAGTAGTAGTAGTAATAGTAGTAGTAGTAGTAGTAATATTAATAGTGGTAGAAGTAGTAATAGTAGTAGTATTAGTAATAGTAATATTAATAGTGGTAGTAGTAGTAGTAGCAGTATTAGTAGTAATAGTATTGGTAATAATAATAATATTAGTAGTAGTAAATAGTAGTAGTAATATTAATAGTGGTAGTAGTAGTAATAGTGGTAGTAACAGTGGTAGTAGTAGTAGTAGTAATATTAATAGTGGTAGTAGTAGTAGTAGTAGTAATAGTGGTAGTAATAGTAGTAGTAGTAGTGATAGTAATAGTAGTAGTAGTAGTGGTAGTAATAATGGTAGTAGTAGTAGTAATAGTGGTAATAGTAGTAGTACACCAGCTTGTCAACAAAATACTGTGTTTTTGTATGATATTGTCAAACAGTACATGTGATCCATGTCTCTTGTGTCCTCTCAGGTGTCGTCTGTTCATCTACTACCTGGTGATCCTGGTGGAGAACGCTGCTCTCAGTGCGCTGTGGTATCTCTACCGGTCGCCTCACACCACCGACGCCTTCGCAGTGCCGGCACTCTGCGTCATCTTCAGCAGCTTCTTCACCGGCGTGGTGTTCATGCTCATGTACTATGCCTTTTTCCATCCCAACGGGCCCCGCTTTGGCCGCTCTCCGAGCGGCCAGGGCCTCGACCTGGACCCCACGGCTCAGTTCTCCACGCTACCGTCCGACGGTGCCACCAACTCGCTGCGCTCCAACCGAGGTGCCACCGCGACTCTGGAGCGCGACACGGGAAAGTATTCGGACCGGGACGGCTGCATGCCCGTGTTTCAGGTCCGATCCACAGTGCCATCCACGCCATCGTCACGCGCTCCACGCCTAGAAGAGACCGTCATCAAGATCGACCTCTGCAGGAACCGCTACCCGGCGTGGGAGCGTCACGTCCTCGACCGCAGCATACGCAAAGCCATCCTGGCCGTAGACTGCTCCGTGACTCCTCCCCGGCTGCAGTACAAGGACGACGCTCTGGTGCAGGAGCGGCTGGAATATGAAACCACGTTATAGTTCCAGCCGGCTCTCAGAACACACGCAGGGCTGCAGCGTTCGAAGGTCATCACGTAAAACAGCAACACGGACAGTGGCAATAAGAATTTGTTACTACGAACAACTTAACTCTCCATCTCCCAGTCCCCCTTTTCCTTTTCTAGTCCCCAGCATCACCTGGGAGCGTTCAGGACTGTCGGCAGCGATCGGAGGAGCGACGTGGGACCAGTTCCGCTGATGTCACTGGATGTGTTTGGGTTGTTTGTAGGACTGTTGCTGTTATTTTTACTTCGACTCATCAGGGAAATCCTGTCTGGTGTGGACTGAATACGAACAGCAGTGATCTTCGACACTCTGCTCGAGCCCGACGAGAGGACGATGCAGTGCGTAGTTGAAGTTGGAAGAGTTGAGGGTGAAATAAGAATATGTCCATCAAGACTAGTGTAAGTCACTGGGTATTCCACTTGAACCTAAATAACACCAGAATTACACACAAATGGCTCTAATGTGACGAGGTGAGGAAATAAGCCCTCATTCAGCTTTAGTAAAAACTTGAAACTGTCTGTCTTAACGTGTTGGTGTCCCTGTTTGGAAGTTCTGATGTTGTGATCCCATCGCAGCCACAACCGGAAGAGACGTCCATCAACATCTCCAGGATAATACGCATCGCTCCCATTTTCTTAGTGCCAAAATAAAGTTCCTTGGAAATGTCCTCGAGCTTCTGAAGAACAACTTGGAGATGGCTGGGTCGTCCAAAAACGTCCTCCTCTGACCGGGGCCTTTCGTCCCTCTTGGACGGTTCTGTTGGACGCCGACAGACAGGAAGTAAACTACAAGGAGACAGTGGTCAATGTAGCATCTACACTCAGTCACTGTTCTGTTCGGATGACATCAATCACACCTGGCTGGATGGAAACAAAGGGAGCAGGGAAGGAGGAGGTCGAAGTTGGACAGACACAAAGCTCACCATCTTTCTCCTGGAAGGAAATAAGTCACGCTCACACCATGCCAAGAAAAAAATCTTCCTGGCAGCTCAAATCAACTATTTGCGGTTTAGCCTCACACACTTGGCTGAGCATGCAAACGATGCCAATCGTTGCCTGTCTGTGGAGGAGAGTATGGAGCAAAAGAAACGAAGAGAGGAGAGGAGAGGACGACACAGGAAAGGAGAAGAGAAAACACAGACAAGCAGCCATCAGCCAAACTAACCAAGCACCAGGATGTACAGTACTCTGACACTACATGCAGCATTTTTTACTTTAGAGATAAAGTAGAAGGTACTGAAGTAATTGTGAGTTTTTTGTGGTTAAGTATGCATGTGCTGGCAATACGTTGTGTGTGTGTGTGTGTGTGTGTGTGTGTGTGTGTGTGTGTGTGTGTGTGTGTGTGTGTGTGTGTGTGTGTGTGTGTGTGTGTGTGTGTGTGTGTGTGTGTGTGTGTGTGTGTGTGGTGTCTGAACGAGAGAAGCAGCTCAGGAGGACTCGTTGTAGGATGCTTGAATTGGGTCTTTGCCGTCGCTGATCAGTGAAAGCACACGTCGACACACATCACCATCTAAAGATGTTCCTCGTCATCCAGCTGATTCAGCATTTTCACATTTAACAGCACATTTAAACAAGCGAGCAACACAACACAACTGGTGTCCACGGGCTTCAGTGAGGAAGTGCCACGATGAAAGCCCGAATCAGGATGACGTGAATATTAGTTTTCAAGATTCTTTAAGTTAAACATGTTTTGAGGGGACATTTATGATGGCAAGGCGGCATTAAATATGGAGTCTGCAATTCTGTGCATGTGTTGAAAGAAAATCCCACATGTTGCGTTCAAATGTCGTATTTACCTTGTACACGAGAAGAGTCCACATGAACGGCACCCTCTTGTGGTATTCACGACATCAGAACTCTACATTTTCTAAAAGCCTCGAGTTGTGACGTGTTTGCTTGCGTTTACAGAAAGGTCGGAGGTCGTGGAAATTCATGTTTGGTTGGACGTTCAGCTGATATGTTGTAGTTTTAGTCAAGTAGAGTTTGTCTTCATAACTTAGATAACAGCCTACATCTGAGGGAAATGTGGATCTTCCCAACGGCCTGCGCTTCACTTGCGTAAACAGTCCACAGCGAGCTTAATATAGAATAATATGGTTACTCAAGACCTGGTGAAGGTGGGATGTGATGAGGCATCAGCGGAAAACCAGGTGAGGTCCGGTGGTCACAGAGCGGGACGGTTCAAGGCACCAGAGGAGTCACACAGCGGTCCGGTCCGTCCAGCTGAAGTCCTCTCAGAGAAGCATGAAACTGGTCCAGGATGTTCTGCTAGTCCCCAACTTTCAATCTATAAGACCTGATATCAGTAGATCAGACCGGCCGTTCGTCATCCAGGGCGGGCTCTCATGACCACGCCCCTTTCTGGGGGGAAACAAACCCTCATCAACAACAACAGAGAATCGGAGGAAGTCGAGACTTTTCTCCAAACTTCTGCTTTAAACTAACCAGTTTAAATAATAACGCCATGATGAAGAGTTGCTGTGTGGTTAGTTGCACCGACAATGATGTGAGAAACTCGTATTTGTTTCCCTGTCATGTCCTAAAAAAGATCCTGGTTGAAGGCTCTGTGGCTCCACTCTATACAAGGGAAGACTGAAGTGGCTAAGGAGGCTTCAAATTCAACTTTTCCATCTATCCAGCGTGTTCTCTGGAAGGTAGAGTGGACATATAACTCCTAGACATGGTGCCACCGTGCCGTTTTTAAAGTCATTTTGATCCGGTGGTTTACAACAGATCGGTTTTCAAACGCAATTTTACACTGAAGTTTACAGAGTCGTTAGTTTTCCCCCAAAAGGGGGCGGCGACGTTTCTGAAAGCCAAAGTTCCCGGATGTGCCGGTCTGATCTCTGCAGCCAGCACCCACTTAAATAAGTCATTTGTAATAACTACGGTTGCAGTTTATAAAACACAAAGAGGGCGTTTACCTTTACAAACTTCCTACAGGTCCGAACATTTGGACATAACAGTCCGTCATCTCCAGTAAGGACACTTTAGAAGATGCCTCTGCAGACAGTTCTTCCCTCTACGGACGGCTCTACCTGGCTGACGTCACGTCTCTCAGAGACCCGCCTCCTTTACGTCCTGATTGGTTGTTACAAGTCATCCACCAATAGTTTATCAGATTTCACTGCATCAGGTCACTGAGTTACACTGTATTTGAAACCATGAACAACAGAATTCATATCAGCCTTACAGCCACATTATGTTCTTTCTCAAAGAAGGAAAAAAGACATTTATCAACCTTATTATTTGCTGAATTAAATCCACACTGACTACATAGGTATGGTTAACTTCAATCGAAACAACGAACTCTTACTAGTTTGAACGTCCACACCCTGTGGGGCTGGAAGTCCAGTTGTTAGTGTTGTTGCCTCGGCAACGCGCGTCTATGAATTTGGGGAGCCGAGCGTCTACATTTATTCTATTTATTTGGTTGTTGAGTTTAAATATCCACAATTATCTTTCTCCAGAATCGCAGACTCCACCGTAGCAAAGGAGGTGACGACTAGTCCTCTAACAGCAGAAGGATATTCAGATCACAGGATGCAGGAGGAACAGCCATCATGGTCAGTCTTCGTGGGTCCCACTGATATCACTATTATTATTAACATATGCAGATGTGCAGATGTAATCCCAACCCTCAAACATCCCTGGGGATCTGCTGGTCCAATCCACCGTGTTGAGGATTTTCCTCTCTGGCAGTGTGTTCACATGGTAACAGTCAGGCTGCACAAAAAGAAACGTGCAGGTTCTCTTTTGTGTTTCGTTACATCACGAGTGAAATGTCTTTTGTCTCTTTTGGCACGAGGAGAGAAACGCACAAAAGCCTGGACAGGACGATCAGGAGCCTCCGGGCGTCGAGCTGCTCCGACCTCGCCTCCTCTTTTCTGTCTCTGTTTGAAACGTTTCATACCACAGAGACCCGTGAGGGTGTTTTTCCACGATCCACCAACCTGGCAGATTTTAGGATATTCCCACTCCCTCTGTGGTTTCTATTAGATTCATCTTTAAATACATTTTTTTCCAATAATTATGTTTTGTCAGTGGTGACAAATCAGAAATGTAAAATGTGAACTGCAGTATGTGTCTGTGAGTAGAAACAGACCTGCTGTATTTTGTCAAACACACTTGTGGTTTTGCATGTTGATTGCAAACCATGTTGCTGAATTTTCCAATTTCCAATTTACTTTATCTTCTCTTCCACGAGGAAGATTGTTTTCCAGCAGTTACAATCTCGGATAAAAGTTGTTTCTTCAGTTGTGTTATTGTTAAAATTACACTTGTTGTAAAGTAATTCAGTGCTGACTTCTTAAACTGTAACACTTAAAGCTTCATGTCATTCAGACATGAATGGAAACCAGCGGAGGCTGTGATGCATCGGTCAAATGCATCCAAAACTCTGAACACTGAAAACGGTTGCAGAAATGTAAACTGAACATAATGTGCAGTTGAAATGTGCGAACACGGTGTCAAGGTTTTTAAGTATACTTTAACATCAGCTGCTCTTTTTCTCCCAGTTTTGAATGTGGTTCATCAAACAATAGAACAATATCTCACCTCATTTACATACATAGTTTTAAGATGAATTCATCTGTTTTGTTGCCACGACACAACTGTGTGTGTGTGTGTGTGTGTGTGTGTGTGTGTGTGTGTGTGTGTGTGTGTGTGTGTGTGTGTGTGTGTGTGTGTGTGTGTGTGTGTGTGTGTGTGTGTGTGTTCTCGTGTGTGCAGTGTGTTACTGTACTGAGGAATTTAAGGAGGAATTCATTGTTTTGCTGCTTCAGCAATTCTGCCTTTAGCTTTTATTTCATTTTGTTCTATTTCTTTGCCTTTTACTTAATATTGAGATTTTGGTGTTCTTAAAAGGGAACTTTTATTTGAGAAGATCATATTCATAAAGCCTTTTTATGGCTTCAGAGCTGTGTAACTCTGGATAAATGTCCTGAAGTGATGTCATTTGAGTCGGAGACTCAAAGACTGAAAGTTTTAAAAAAATGACAAGATGGAGGGAAATTGACAGAAGTGATTTTTCCAGACCTCGGTAGCCTGTTCATCTCCGCTGCAGGCTACGTTAGCCACTATCAGCATAACACCTGAAGTTCCCGCTGAACTGTTGGTGGTTAGTTTCACTGTGCGTAATGTAGACGGCAGGAGTTGTTGTTGCTTGTCAGGTTTGTTTGTTTGTTTGTTTGCGTTCGAGCAGAAGAAGCACAGGTTTCAGGACGGCACAATACTGTTAGTTAGAGTTTGGCACACACTGTACGAGTCTGCATTCACACAATCTGCAGGATGCAAGAATCCAACAAACCAAGTTTATACCTGAAAACAAATCTACTCATTCTCACTCACGCCCAGTAAACTATTTAATTCATGTTGTCAGGATTATCTGGTAAGGACAGCTGAAAGTTTTAAGGTCAGAGGTGTCACACTGGATGAGACTTTCCTTTGGAGGAATACCTAAAGCACATCGTTATTCTCTGCCCACACTTGCTTTTGTGAAACTAAACATTCAAAAATATCCTCAAATCTGGCAAGAAATTCAAGAAATAAGGTCGAAGGGCACTCGGAGAGCACAGACCTCTGTACAACATGCTAAATGCAACAATGCAACCACTGTATATGTCTTGATAAGGTCAAAATACATTCAAGTTTGACAGCGTGAATCCCAGAACATTTCTGGTCTGTAATGTGGATCATGATGTTATTGACATAACGACCAACTACTGTACTATAAGGAAAGAAAACAATGATAGATTCACTGAAAGATTTCTGCTAAATTGCTCACTCTTCTACCAGGATTCATGAAAATCAGGCTGGTAGCTTCAGCAAATACACAAACCACACTGAAAATATAACCAGTAATACAAGCATCGTTATTATTTTATACAATACTTGACTTATATGTATTAACTCAGATCAGTCTGTATATCAATGAATGCACAAATGTATATCAGGATTTTAATATTCATAACTTTCTCCTCAAAACTAGTTTTTACTGCACACAACAAATATTCACCATTGTATGTAAATGTAAACAAATCCAAATTATGAAAATGTATTTCTGATGCATAAACAAATATCTATTGGTTTAATTCGATGCAATTCAATTAAATGTTCTTTATATAGGGAGTCATCTCAGGGCACTTTACATTTTAAGGTCATGGCAGTATGATGAAGAGAAACCCAAGAAATCCTCCTAAAGAAAGCACACGGTGACGGTGAGAAGACCAGATCAGGAACATGAAGTTCGAGAGTTGATATCTGCAGTAGTTTACAAGGAGAAAGGACAGAGAGGAAAAACAAATGAAAGATGTGTGCATCAGAAATTATATTTATGAACCATGTTATTTTTGTGAATTTTTTTTTTACCTATTTCGAGAATGATAACTATTTTTGTGTCTATTAAAAACATTGTTTTAGAAGGAGTAATTGACATTTAAATCCCATAACACATTAGTGAATTTGTCTGTGTGCATTCATTGATATCGATATCTGACTCCATACATTTGACCCGTTCGTTGCTGAATTGTGTGACTGGATGTCGACCGCTGACTAAGAAAACGATTTGTTGTGTGACGCCTCCTCTGAGTAAATGCAGTCTTATAATGTTTAAGATCCAGCAAAGCATTTTCTATGAGTTTATTTTCAGTGTCTGTGAAATCCAGTGTAGCCTTTGTTTCCTCATCACCATCCCATGAAATACACATATATGACACATTAGATATGATGTATGCTAAGGTGTACTGAGCATAAAGCTACCTCAGTTTGTTTTATGAACAGATACCCTCCATCTTTTCACTGACAATATCTATTAAAATCAGGAAACTGTAACACTTATGCCATATCACGATATTGTAATATTCAAAATGTGGGACAATAACTAATCTGATATCATTAAGATTGCTATAATATCAGTATATTAATGATGAATTACGATACCGGTCATTCATTTCCATTTTGGCAGTTATTTTTAAACTCGTAGAAAAAAAACATGGATTTCTTTGTTGCGATATGTCACACATTGTGCACAAGGCAGCAGTGGACTACCACACAGTTTCATTGCTTTCGGTCTTTGGAGTTAATATTTGATGAACTCAACTTTATTGATTTTTAATGTCACTGATGAGGTTCTGTCTCAAAAGGAGATCCTCCATTAATTTGCAACAGGTGCTGTAGTTCTCTAATGTCAGACTGGTGGTGGGTTTCCCTCTCGCTGTAGAAGGTGAATCAGAAATAGGATATGACACTTCAACAGACCTCCCTCGCTCTGGTCATAACTTTTATAAGCTGCTTTCAGTGTTTTGTTTGCCTTAAACTGAATATATTTCTATTTTTGTCTTTATTTGAACCTCATCACCTTGGACATCGTTTGAGGCTGTACTGAAATCACAGCATGGTTTCCTGGTTAACCTGTGTGTGTGTGTGTGTGTGTGTGTGTGTGTGTGTGTGTGTGTGTGTGTGTGTGTGTGTGTGTGTGTGTGTGTGTGTGTGTGTGTGTGTGTGTGTGTGTGTGTGTGTGTGTGTTGTTTTTACACTATTCAATAGCATTATGAATCTATAGCTGTTACTGTGCTTATACTAGGAGTAGGTCCAACAGGGAGGTTGTATCGACTCAGTCGTGTGTTTTCTGATCCGGATGAGAAGCTGTAGAAATCATTGTTAATTGAGAGACTGTGGTTTTAACACAAGAGGCTTTTCGTCAATTTAGGCGCGGCACAAACACAGGTCTAGATTCTGTAGATCTGTGGTTAACCCGAGCTGCCTTTATTATTATATGACTAATATTAGCTAATGTGTTGTGAAGTGTGCCAACAATACACAAGAGTCAGTTTAATGTTTTATATGGTTAACCGAATCAGAAGGTTGCATTAAAAAAAATTGTATTTGATTATTTATGTAAGTGGGATAAAATCCGTAAGTATAAATTCACATAAAAAATGACACCAAAATTGTACTGCATGAGAGCATCTTGACCGACACCCCCCAGCCGACGCGGTATCACGGCAAAGCGTGAAATAGACACGCCCATCCACTACTGCAAAATGTGACAGCCACGCTTCGGCCTGCGTGAAAGTTACACGTTTTGAAAGCCTTAAACTTACACGCACGTAAATGTCATGTGATGCGGGATCACGTGACCAAGGTGCGACAATACAGCAACAAAGGGCATTAGGTGTTAGGAGGCTGGAGGGGGGGGTTGGTGGCATTAGTCACAGACTGTAACAACGTTTGTGTGGAGTTGTTTTTTGTTTCCTAACATATACCATCTTTTTATTTTTTCCCCGAACCACGTTTTTTCCCCCGTAACCTCATCCATGTTCTTTCTACTAACCCTGTGTAGTAATAAGTTCATTTTCTTCTAAATCACATGACTACGCGTGCAGTAGGTTTAGTTTTCGTCCACTACAGGAAAGCGTGTAACTGTCACGCATAGACATAGACATATGACATAGACACGTTTTGCCATGATACCGGGTCGCCCCATCTCAGCGTAGCTGGGTTCATGATTAGCCATGAAAACAGCAACAAGAGACAAGCACAGAAAAAAGCCCCTCGTGCTGTACCAAATTATATCTTTCGTGCCAGCTTTGCGCTGTTATGAAAATAGGACTCAAGGTGGTGCGTTTTATATTGCAGAGAGAAAAAAAGCAATGTAGAGGATCACAAAGTACAAAAAAACTGCATTTACAGTTGTGTTGCCTTTGTTTCGCAGTCGCAGTCCTCATTGACCCTCAGCTTGTTTTTGCTGCACTTCTTCATGTCTCTGATATTAATTAGTCTACAAACTGAGCTGTCACTGTATGAACAAGACCGTCACAGTAAAGATTTTTCACTAAGTCATTAATTCCTTCATTGTTTTGGGGCTGTTTAATTCCTGTAGAGAGACACACATAAACACCATCTACAAACATCAGGGATATAAAAATACATGTTTGATATCATATTTTAAAAATCATTGATTGATTGATTAGTGTTGTAAGCCACACTTAGTAGCTGCTAATGTGAAAAACAATACAGAAAAACACATTTTTAGAATGTGTTACATCCAACAAAACTGCACAGCGCCCGTGTTTGGTGGTGGGAAGCCAGTGAGGGATCATGACCTCTCTTCACGGGTCAGTGGAGTCGCCCATCTGAGGAGGGGGGAGGGGGGCCTACAGGTATAGTGTTAACGAAGAACTGGAAGTGGTTTCTTCAAACGTGCACAATCTGTCCTCCACCAAATAGTTTTAGTTTCCTAAATGTATCCAAAGTTGATCAGAAAACTGTTTTATGTGTCGTTTAAAAAGCTCTGAACTCCGCCTACTCTGTCGTTTAGTTCGAAATGACTTGTTGGAGGCGGCACGCGTCCGTCTACACCTTACACAGGACACCGGAAGGAGCTAGCAGGGCAAAACATTCAAACTGTTGCTCAGAAAGCCAGCACACAGCTGGAGCATATCGGGTTTCTATGTAGCGCTCAGATGTGAGAACGATGAGTTTCTTGTGAGTATCTTAGCCCTCGAGCTGTAAAGAATAAAAGCTCTGCTACTGGACACACCCGACAGACACAGCAGAGAAGTTGACTTTTTAAAATCTTAGATGTCCTAATGGTTTGGATGGTCAGGAGCAGGTGTGTGCAGCATTAGGTTCATCCAGCATTAGTACAAGCACAGTAACCAGCAGGTGAATCGCAGGATTCCAGTCCCACTTGTATGATTCTGTACAGATGTCTGTTTAGAGAGTCGGTTGAACATGGAGTTACCACAGATAGTGAACTGATCAACTTAAATGCTTATCTGTAAATAAATGTATGCAAAGTGTACATGTTAAAAAGAACATTCCTCTCTTTGAGTTCTGACTGTGAAGGGTGTCTTTAGAGGTTCGATGCCACCGTGATGGCTGTAACTATGACAATATACTACAGAGAAAAAAAGATAAATGTGGTGTATGTGGTGTATTTTAAAAAAAAAGATACAAATGTATAAGACAAAAAAATATTGGTCTTTTCATTAAGTTGCATTGTGTGATGAAAGTTTGAAGTGCTAAAAATGCGTTCAATGGGGAAAAAGTACATTTTATTGTAAAAATAAATCGAGTGATAAAAATGATCAAAATGACTTTTTGTATATATGGGATTTTTGTAAATTTTTATTTGAATCTAATGCAACACAAACTACCAAAATTCATTTAATAAAGTACACTGTGGTCATTTTTCGGGCCTCGAGTTTGTTCATTTCGTCTTTCATCTACAACTCTGTTTCCAAAAAAGTTGGGACACTGAAAAATGTAAATAAAAACACAACGTGATGATTTGCAAAACATGTAAACCCAATCTGAGAAATGCATTTGTTTTATGAAAAATATCTGCTCAGCAACAGGTTTCAAAAAAGTTGGGACAGGGTCAACAAAAGACTGAAAAAGTTGTGGAAAGATAAAAAATAAAAAAAACACCTGGTGGAACATCTGACAACTAATTATCAGTAACAGATCAACAACATGATTCGGTATAAAATAGCATCCCAGACAAGCAGAGTCTCTCAGCAGTGAAGATGGGGAGAAAACCAATATTGGATGGTGGTGATCTTTGGGCCCTCAGGCAGCACTGCTTTAAAAACAGACGCGAATCTGTGGTGGAAATCATTGTCTGGGCTCAGGAACACTTGTGAAAAGCATCGTCTGTGAACACAGTTCATTGCTGCGTCCACAAATGCTGTTAAAACTCTAACGTGTGTAACCCTTGTTGTTGTGGCCCGACTATCTGTTTAATATCAACATCTAAGGTTCTTCAAACAGTTCACGAGGTTCGGTAACGAGATCGGTGGTAGCAACTCTACGTAAGAGCAAGAAGACCTCCAGCCCACAAAGCGCACACAACCAATGACTTAGGAGAAGTTAACAAAGAAATATATTTACAAACATTCACAAAGACACCGATGAACAGCAGCCCGGTCTGAAGCCACCTCACCCGGATCAGGGAAACCGGGGAACCCTCCCGGAGCCAGACCCAGGAGGGGAGCTCGCTGGCGAGCGTCTGGTGGCCAAGCCTTCGCCCATGGGACAAGCATCGGGTCGGGTGCATTGCATACCGGGCGACAGGCCGGGCCGGGGGCCCGGGCCAACCGGTCGCAGGCAGCAGACTAGCTCCAGGGACGTGGAACGTCACCTCGCTAGCGGGGAAAGTGCAGGAGCTCTGGTGCAGGAGCTCTGGTGCAGGAGCTCTGGTGCAGGAGCTCTGGTGCAGGAGCTCTGGTGCAGGAGCTCTGGTGCAGGAGCTCTGGTGCAGGAGCTCTGGTGCAGGAGCTCTGGTGCAGGAGCTCTGGTGCAGGAGCTCTGGTGCAGGAGCTCTGGTGCAGGAGCTGGAGCGGTACCAGCTAGATATAGTTGGGCTCACCTCCACGCACAGCACCAGCTCTGGAACCAAGCTCCTGGAGAGGGGCTGGACTTTATCCTTTTCTGGAGTTGCCCAAGGTGAGAGGCGCCGGGCGGGACTGGGGATACTCACGAGCCCCCGGCTGAGCGCCGATGTGTTGGAGTTCTCCCCAGAGAACAAGAGGGTCGCCTCCATGCACCTCCGGGTTGCAGGGAGGAAGACTCTGACTGTTGTTTGTGCTTATGCACCGAACGGCAGCTCAGACTATCCGGCCTTCTTGGAGGTGGTGGGGGGAGTCCTGAAAGGGCGCCGCCTGCTGACTCCATAGTTCTCCTGGGGGACTTCAACGCTCAGGGAAACCTGGCGGGGGTGATTGGGAGGAACGGCCTGCCCGATCTGAACCCGAGCGGTGTTTTGTTACTGGACTTCTGTGCTAGTCACGGTTTGGACATAACAAACACAAGTGTGCAGAACAGTCATTATATAATCAGTTTTCCTTTTTTTTCCTTCCATCATATTAGATTTACACAAAACGTTAACAACTTTAAAATACTTCTAAATTATCTAATTTTGCCTCAATTTCAAACAATACATTTGACATTCAAAGTCATTTTACCACACAGTAATTTTAACAAAAATTCAACACACACTTCAGCTCTTTCCTCGCACTCCGTCAGCAGCTTCATGGCTGCAGTTGAGCTGACAGGTGGGTGTTTTAAACAAACTTTATTAACAAACATGAGGTTTAACAACAAACAAGTTACAGTAAAATAAAAAAAATTATACATGCCAGGGTCATAATTAAGAAATTAAATAATATGTAATTCTTTTAAAATTCTAAAACGCTTTTTTTTTTTTTTTTCAAATTCTCTAGGTTTCCCAGGATGATTAATAGTTGCACAATATAGTTCACATTATCTAAATCATGAAATACAAAATACATCACATCAAATCCATCAATCTGTACATTTGTATTGTTTGTAGTTCAGCACTAATCATGCTACAATACCGTACTACAGACATCATCTGATAAAACCTCTGCGCTGTCTTTAAACAGCAGTGATTAGTTTCACTTGAGTAAAAACCTGCTATGTAGAATTCATTCCTTCCAGCTACGATCAACTTTCCACCAAAGTCTGAATGTTTTTCTTTTCATCTTGTGCGAAGGCATTAAATGTATTTATGTTAAAAGGAAGTAGCCTGTCTCGATATGTTTTTAATTTCACTGCAAGATTACCCTCCAAACACCGAGCCTGTGTGGACTGTGTTGAAGAACGTAACGTTAAAGACAGACCAAGACCAGATGAGAGAGCTGATGTCAATCAGAGACACATTTTCACATTCATTTGATTTTAATTGAATTTCAACCTTCATTTTTTGTCACTTTTGGGTGACCCCCCCTGTTTGAACTGTTGTTCCCCCCGCACATCCCCACCTGAGCATAATCTGGATCTGCCACTGTATAACCCCAGTGACACACTGCACGCTCTCACCGTGATGCTCAGGCTTTGTACTTGGCAGCGTCTTACTTTGTTGCATGAGCAGAGCATGTGTAGTCTTATTTGAGCATCCTGTGGATTATTGAAGTGAAGCCCAATCAGCAACCATCAGTGATGTCATCAATCATCAGTGACATCATCATCCATCAGTGATGTCATCAATCATCAGTGACATCATCAACCATCAGTGATGTCATCGTTGATTTGTGAACATTATGAATCCTCCAGTTCAGATTCTGTCCGTCACCATCTTTGCTAGTTCGGAGCGGTTTGGAGCAGGAAGTGACCATATTTGGGCGAGCTGGGGGAGGAGCCAGCGGTGGATCTGACCGATCTGATTGGAAACCTGACAATACTATGTCCCGCCCACCGATAGCTGTAACCTGACTGCACCACAGGCCTGTCAATCAAACAGACACGCCCCCAAAACCAGGTCTTCTTGAATCTTCTTTTCTAATGAATGAGGGATTATTTTCAGATGGACCTCCAGAAAACTAAGAAGAAGGAGTGACTTTAGCTAACAACACCGAGATAACTGATGGACACATTTTATTCACTTTGGATTTGATGAGAGAAGTTGAATGGGAGTCTATGGAGCCGGAGGCTTTTTGGAGCCGACCTCTAGTGGCACTCGCTGGTATTGCAGCTGAAGACACTTCTGGATCAGAACCATTTTACAGACCTGAAGCTACGAACACTTTTATGTAGTCAATGAGCTATGCATGCAAAGAAGAAACCATACATAAACATGATCCAGAACCACCGTCCTCATCCGTCTTGTCCTGCGGTCTAAGACGAGAGGGACCATCCAGCTCATTCACTCATCTTCATCAAGCCAAACTTTAAATTGACTGGACGCATTAGCAGCACATCCAGCTGCAATAAGGCCGGTTAAAAAGAAAAACAGCAGAAAGTAATGGACATGAAACATCTTAATAAAATAAATTTATTAACAGGTTGAAGTGGGTCTCAATATTTAAAAGTGCAACATTGATATTATATCATAATTTAAAAATACACCTTAGAGCATCTAAAAACTAACAACATAAATATGGAAAAAGGCAACCAATCCCCGAACGTAAAGTCTCCAGTTAGACATCACTCGGTCTCACAAAGGCTTCGTTAAAAATGAAAAAGTTGGAGTTGGCAGTGACACTTTGATGACGGCGTGTACAAAAACATTTCTGAATCACAATATATACACTCATTCATGCAAATATAAACACACACTAAGACTGTTACACACCTTTAAACCACCGCAAAAATTAAACTGTACATGACAAATGATAAAAACACTGCTGATAAAGGAATGAAGCCAAACTGATCGTATTACATCATTATTAATATACAGTACACATGCAGCGTATGTAGTAATAGTATTTTCACTGATATGATGAATACTACTGTGAGTGGATGGAGGAGTTTTGTGAGGGGACACCTGCAGTTTTATGAGCAGTCACTGAAGTATCTGTCAAAGGTTCAAGGTTTTTTAAGTCTTTTCCTCCAAGGCTGCACACGCACACACACACACACACACACACACACAAACACACACGCATACACAAACACACACGCACAAACAAACACGCACACAAGCACACACACACAAACACGCACGCACAAACAAACAAACACGCACACACAAACAAACACGCACAAACAAACAAACACACGCACGCACAAACAAACACGCACACAAGCACACACACACAAACACGCACGCACACACACGCACACACAAACAAACAAACACGCACACACAAACAAACACGTACGTACGTACGTACAAACAAACAAACACGCACACAAACACGCACACACAAGCAAACACAAACGTGCACACACAGACAAACTCTCACAAACAAACACGCACGCACACAAACACTCACAGAAACACACCAGACGGATGTTAATATCAAGTTTTTCCACATTTAAACTCATCTAATTTCCTGAATTCAGCTCGAGACTCTTTTGCAGATCATTCTATTGGCTTTCTCTTATTTGTAGTTTATCTTCGGTGTTATGACCTCCCCAGAAAAAACTGATAATATGCATGATGAAGATTTCTGTGAGAATAATCAACACATAAATACTGCGATTCAACAGGGTTTTTTTTCAGTAATAATCTTTAAGATTTCATTTAAATAAATTTCTACTAAGTCACTATCAAGCACCAAACGAGATAACACAATGGTGATCGAGCTTGTGGTGCCCTGATAACAGCCCTGACGTTTGTAGTGTCATAACCTGAACGAGCCGGCTGTCTGTAGCAATATTCTCAGGAAAAATCACAGTTAGAGACGTGTTTTTCCATCAACCAGCTGTGGTTGTTCCACCAGAGAGGCAAACGGGCTTCAGCTGCAAAACGCACTGAAGTCAAACAGCCGAAACCGTTTGGATCTCTGAGAAGTCTAAAAACATGGCTGTAATTACTGCTTATCACCACAGGTGTCGCCAGAGGGACTGAACTTTAGTTACTTTATTCCTGCCTGCTTGGACTGCTGTTAATGAACAAACATCAGATGTGTTTCAAAGCTCTAATCTCAGAAACAGCCAAAGAGGGTGAGCATGCAGCAGATATCTTCATACTACACACCTTCCTCTTTCATCTGGCTTCTGATTAACGGCTGAAATTGTCAGTCATGTCTTTTATCTATTTAATTGTTTTCCTTCATTTAAAAACAAAAAAAATGTATAAAATGTTACATCAAGTTTTTCTGCATATTTGTGGGTGTGAATACTTGCCTTTTTTGGGGGGGTTGTTTGTCAGCCACCTGTGAAGTTTGATTGACTGATAAAAGGCACATACTGCATCAGCTCTCACAAACAACCTCTTATCAGCTAACTTTGGCATTTCCAAAGGTATAGCACAACAAAGCCCACTGCTATGTGAAGGACTACTCCTCATCACTACTTCTGTTTTTCATTAATCAAATCAGTTTTTTTTCACTTGTTTAATTTGCTAAATATCAAAAGTAGAGTAAAATGCACGTTGTAGGCAAAATAATCAATTTCAAAAATCTTCAGTTAATGCACTTGTTGATTATTTTTGTGTAATCAACTAATGGTTTTAAAACAACTTGCTGGCTCACAAAAAAACTAAATACTAAAATGTGTCAGTTGGGAGTAAGCACCGTAAGATGTTCTGACATGTACAACCTCAAACGAGTTCAGAGTCCCTCGGGTTGTTGAGTCTGGATTTGCCTTTTGATTTAAGGTACACCTGAACATTTCAGTAACAATCCCTCCAACCAGCAGACAGTTCACAGACTATAAAAAACATTTAAACACTTTCCATGTATCATATCACAGATTTAAAATGTAAAGAATCATGAATTATCTACCAATATTGTCTGGTTAAGTTTTAAACTCAATTATATTGAAAATATCTAGTGATCGCCTTACTGTGACCTGACCTGAGAAACACAGGAGAACGTTTGAGACTATTTAACTGCTCGTTACTGAGGAAATGAACAGTGTTCGCTTGGTAAATACCCGATTGTTTAGGAAACGATGCAGCAGGCGTTAGTATCCAAGGAAATACATTTCTCCTTGTTCTCATAATCCGGTTCTCCTTTTCCTTATATTTATACAACCAAATGGGGTTCTTCAGCCTCACGCAGTGGGAAAATAGGAGGAGTAGATAATTAGATGGTGTGTCACAACAGACTTCAATCAAGCACAATTAAACCAGCATCACAGAGCAAAACAGCCCAACAGCTTGAACAGTATGTGAGCGTTGAGATCAGCATATCAGGGCATGTGCTATGTGGATAATTTAACTCTAAACTTGAATTGTTATTTCATCATTAATTAAATGTCAAAGTGAAAAAAGAACACTCATCCAATCTAATGAAATCAGATGATGAGGAGTGAGCAGAAGTAAATTACACATGCTCAGAGCTCCCGATGCGATTCATTCATTAACACTGATAAAGAGCTCAACATGCCACTGATGTGCTGCTAATAAATGAATTGCATCGGGAGCTTTGAGTGTGAACAATCTATTCATTGCTTCAATGACCGAAGCTGCTGCGTATAAATTCCTCTGATCGTGACTGTGTAAATCAGTGTCACTCTGGTCTGATCAGTTTACTAAACCAGACGAGTAGAGAAAAAGGCTTTATCTGCAATCTAATTGCAATTTATTTGTAGTTAACCAAAGTTAACTTCTATATTATACGGCTGAGAATGGTTACTGCGTCTTGACAACCGCCAACTGCCTGAGTTACATCTAATTTAATAGACAAGAGTCAGCTAAATTTTAATATGATTAACTGAATCAGAAGGTTTCATACCAAAAATAGTAATAATAATAATAATTATTATTAATGTAAATGGGATTAAATACGTTGGACATCCACCAAACCTGACTGTGGGATTTAGGCCAGGTCTGATTATGGGCACTTTTTCCACTGAACCCAGGATAACAGCCCTCCGTCAGCAAACAAAACGTAATTTCACCTAAAAAATGTCACTGCACCATCACATCTTTACCGGCAAACCCCTTGTCACCACAGCCATGTTCACATTGAGCCATGAAAATAGCAACTCAAGGCAGACATGGACATAAGTACCAAACTGCACTATTGTGACTATGAAAACTGGGCCCTTTGAATTTCCTGCTGACGTAAATGTGCTTGTAATAGTTTATTATGAAACAAAATTCCTGTATCCCAAATATTGCTTAGAAACAGCTACAATAATCAATTACATTTGATGTCAAGAGGAAATTGTGCATGTGAGTAAAGAGGAAATAATTATTTTTCCATTCCTTTAGTTTTGAGGTATAAATATTAAGTCCACCATCATTTTCAGGAAATCTAGTTTTAAGTGGGAATAAGAGGATGAAAAATGGAGTCCAAGTACACAAAAATAAATTTTAGAGATGTGCAATAGAAAATGTGTAAATAGTCCAACAAGTTAGGCCATCAAACCTGTGCACACAGCAGTCATGTCGTTTTGGTCACAAAGTGTTGGTGTGTGTTTTTAACCTGCTGTTGTTAATGGTCTTTGTGTTTGGTGTAGAATCGCTCCAACAAGGCTCTGAGGATGTTCCCTGGGATCTGCTGGTGCTCGTCTATCAGAGACTGGACTGCCTGCTGCACCTGCAGAGGAAGAAAAGATAGTAGGCAGTTTCACATATGAATGACTTGTGTTTTATGCAATAGATTGCATCAGTGCAAACATCAAGGAAAACCCTCAAAAAGAATCACAACTGTTGAGCACTTCATGAGGAAGACGTGCTTAATTACACAGATAGAAGTCAAGAGCTTCAGTTAATGTTTCAGGGTGGAGGCTCTATTGGCAGAAATGGCAAATAACAATCATAATTATGTTTTCATTTATAGATAATCACCTGAAAGTAGGAATGGGTGTGATGCCTTCAATTGAACCCAACATGTTGCACCGCCATGCTTCAGTAGCCTTGAACAGGCAGACTGTTACACCAGTTCTAACTATTAGACCGTTACACACACTGGTTCTAACATTCAGACCGTTACACCGGTTCTAACATTTAGACCGTTACACCGGTTCTAACTAATAGACCGTTACACCGGTTCTAACTAATAGACCGTTACACCGGTTCTAACAATTCGTTACACACACTGGTTCTAACATTCAGACCGTTACACCGGGTTTCATTTAGACCGTTACATAATAGACCGTTACACCGGTTCTAACTATTAGACCGTCACACCGGTTCTAACAATTAGACCGTCACACCGGTTCTAACATTTAGACCGTCACACCGGTTCTAACATTTAGACCGTTACACCGGTTCTAACATTTAGACCGTTACACCGGTTCTAACTATTAGACCGTTACACCGGTTCTAACTATTAGACCGTTACACACACTGGTTCTAACATATACACAACAGCTATGAGGGTTTACTCAGAATCGCAAACAAACTAAAACATTTGGTGATCAGCAATTTAGTGGAAGAGCAGCTTGAAGATCAGAGTAGAAGTGGTTGGATCGGATACCAACGCTCACTCCGATAACCTTTCTTTTAAACTGTGCTGCAGCTCACACTCACAACACGTCCAAATTTGAGCTGCACTGGGCCACAACAGCTGGAGACTGACTGCTTCCACCAGTCTCAGATGGGCAACCAAAATTTGTGTCACCAGTTTAGTGTCCAACCAAATGGGAAATGCAGAACAATTTGATTTTTAAAAAAATTAAAAAAAAAAAAAAAGAAAGAAAGAAACTAACTAACCAACTAACTAAGAAACAAAGAAAGAAATAAGCAAACAAAGAAATGGAAATGTAGCTGCCAGCAGAAGAACAGCTTTTTTTCCACTCACTTTCTCTGCCAGCTCTGCAGCACTAACGTTGGGGTTATATGGGATGGGATCACCGAGGAAGGTTCGAAACTTCACAGGAAATCCTCCATAAACCGGCGCCACGGGAAGACGAAACCTCTCATACAGCCAGCGGAAAAATCCTGGACCAAAGGAGACGGAGAGATTGTGTCAGGTGGAGAAATATAAAGAAAAGGTTCAGATTCAACTGCAGACAATGACAGCTGTGCAGATTGAGCCCAGTCCTCTCACTGCCACTCTGTTCTGAGGATACAGGGTGTTCTCTGGGTTGGTGGAGGGCTCAGCTGCTGTGGTAACGTTTGTCTGCAGGTATTTGACTAAAAACTTCACATCTTCACTATCATCATCTCTATATTCATTTAAAAATGCTCTGTCTGCCATAAAGGTAATAACCACCAAACACTGGTAAAGCCAAGCTTACAGCGGGTGCTGCATGTACGTTTTCTAATGGAAGGGAAAACCCTGAGGCAGGTGATGGTTTTTAATTCACTTCTTGTCAGTAAATAAATGCAGTAAAGTAAGAGTCAAACCAACACTGAATGTATTCACACAAGGATTATGCATGTACATCTTATTCCTCTGGGCCAAAGAGCACCGTTGTTCTACAGCAACTATTGGTTGACATGTTCCTTCATTACCATGACCACAAACTTCAGTTTATCTTGACTCAACGTCCTGCTGCCCCAAATACTCCAAACTAAGAGATTATTTACCACAACCACATTTCCATATGTCACCCTACTAATACATTAATAAGCAATGTGTCTGAAATAACCCGTTCTGTGTGAGTATCAGTGAAGCCGTCAGCTTGGTGATGTTTTCTTTGTGATGTGAACTTACTGAGAGTTCCCAGTGATCTGAAGCCTTCCCGCACATTTTGAGTAAACATTGGAATTACTGGCTGGAAGAAAGAAGAGAGGAAGATGAAGAGGTTAGAGATGAAGGCTTTCTACCACAGAAACATTGAAAACAACAATAGTAGATTTGGGTTTCAGTAGAATTACAGTAAATCTGAATCCAGTATCAAATTCACTTATCAAATACAAATCCTCTAAAATCCCTGATCAAATCTCAGTCTTAGCTTTTATCATTTGACGGTATCTGAAATTACAAATATGCACCAGTCTAAGATTTAGGTCAGATCTGTGATCATTTCAGTGGTAGCTTGTAAATTAATAAACACTAACATTAGTGGAGCCAAATGTCCTTAAACTGTAGCTCCAACCTGAAAATGAGCTGAGCAGCAGCAGATCTGAACTGTTGATTAATATTATACATAAAAAACAGATAAAGGTTATCTATACAATGCTGGTTAACAATCCCTTTTAACACTGAGAAACTATCCTGTATGTCAGATAACTACCAATTATTACAAAGTAGGCTTTCACATACAAGGAATCTTCATGGTGTTGCATAACAATAGAAAAATAAAATATCAGACAAAAAAATAAACCAGGCAAAGTGAGAAAAATACAACAACCAGAAACCACAGAAATTCAATTTCACAATGACAAATAATTACAAAAATATACATACAAAACAATGATGTAATGGTTTGTAACACACTAAATTATTGTTGTAAAATGTAAGGATTTTAAAATGCTATTAAATGATTTATTATAAAACAATTAAATAGTTATATGTCCTCATAACTTAACAAGTATAGCAGTTGTATTAAAAGTAAATATAAGACAGATTACGACATATAGCATATAAAATTCGTACACGTGAATAACCACTTCTGTTTATTGCACACGATATAATTGTAATTATATATCTGGATAATATATCAGGCTAGCTAAACCTGGTACAAAGCATCTTTCCTCTTGAGTAATTTGCTTAGAGACATGACAATTATTGTGAATAATAATTGCAGGGAGTTACCACCGGTGAGGAGGGGTGGCGGGGAGCAGTGAAAATGAGCTGCGAGCAGGTGTGTTGTCATGTTGGAGAACCATCGCATCACAGTTCAGGTGGTTCACGGTGAATGTTTCCCTTCAGACGCATCAGAAGATCCCAGGAGAACTCTGTGTTGACAGTCTGACTCTGGGGGACGGATTCACGGTTGCACAACCCCGCCAACAGCAAAGAAAACCCACCCGGTGTTTCCTTCTTCGGTCTCAGACATTGACGTTGTGCCTTCAGACACGTGAATGTCTTTCAGACCATCTCTTCAGGCTCATTGCTTCTTGTCATAGACTTTTTAAAACATTTCAAGGGTCTCTGTTGCTGATTTTCCTGAGTTTGACACAGAACTTAAAGGGCAGCCTCGGCCCATATCCACAGAGAAATCACACTCATGCTACTAAGAGGTGTGTAACTCAGGTGCTCCTGTTGATCAAGTGACAAAACTTAGAATACTTGCTCATGATGGTCAGAGCTTCTCCCTGCATGTCTCGGTGCTGCACTGCATTCACGTGTTAAAAGCAGAGCTGGTAAACAGAAGCTTTGGGCCGATAGTTTCAGCCAGGACTATCCAAAGTGCGGGAGAAAATCGTTTTGATTTGGTGAGAACAGTAAATCTCTACCACAAACAGTCAGTTTGACTTTAAACGTGACTACAGATGTGTATTTTTGCCTTAAAGGAAATCTTAGATACTTGGATAAAGTGCTGGTTGTCAACAGTGACTGAGAGGCAGGTTACAATGTCATGTGGCTTTTGACATAATGGAAACAAGTTTAACGTTAAAATTGTTAAATAAGACAGAAAGCTGGTGTTTCTGAGTTCTTCCTGTCTGGTGCTGCCTTCAACGCGTGTAATGAGATTAAATATTTAAGCCATTACATAACAGTCATCTTTCAGATGATAAGGCTATTTATAGTGTCGCAGGTTAAAAGCAAATATGTTGGCTTGTAAATGAAGAATGAGGACAGACTTGCAGACCTGTCTGTACCCTGTGAACCCTGAACACTGCCCACTAGTGCCACAGATACAACAAACAAACTCACCAGCTCTGCTGTAATTTAGAATATTTAACTAATGCAGTGCTGCCTGAGGGCCCGAAGATCACCACCATCCAATATTGGTTTCCAGCCTTGTCCCTTGTGTTCAGAGATTTCTCCAGATTCTCTGAATCTTTTAATGATATTATGAACCGTAGACGATGAAATCCACTAATTCTTTGTAGTTTTACGTTGAGGAACATTATTCTTAGATTGTTGGAACTATTTTCCAACACAGTATTTCAGAGTGGTGAACCTCTCCCCATCTTCACAGACTCTGTCTCTCTGAAATCATCTTTTTATACCCAATCATGTTACTGATCTGTTGCCATGGTAACCTGATTAGTTGTCAGATGTTCCACCAGGTGTTTTTAGTGTTACACAACTTTTCCAGTCTTTTGCTGAACCTGTCCCAACTTTTTGGAGATGTGTTGCTGCCATCCAATTCAAAATGAGCACATATTTTCATAAAACAATAACATTTCTCAGTTTCAACATTTAACATGTTGCCTTTGTTCCATTTTCAATTAAATATGGGTTTACAGGATTTACAAATCATCACATTTTGTATTTATTAAAAAAAATTCACAGTGTCCCAACTTCTTTAGTGACGGGGTTGTAAAGTCTCAGCCAATAATGTTGAGTTTAGTAATAAGTTTCACATATACAGGATGGGATAAACTGCATATGTGGAATAATACCACAGCAGCCTGTTGATGCATCAAAACATTTTAAACATATATAAACTTCAACTACATTGTATCTGCAGGTATCAAGAGAAACACTGTAATGCATGTTTGAATAATATTAAACATTCAGTGTGTATAATTTACGAGGATCTATTGGCAGAAATTAAATACAAGAAGTATAATTATGTTTCAGTTAAGTATGTTTTCATTACTTTAGAATGAGCCCTTTATATCTCCATAGGGAGCCGGTCCTCCTCCACGGAGGCCACCATGAAGGGAAAAACCCAACACGGACTGAAGGGAGGGCCTTATGTGTTTTATGTGAGTTTCGTGACCACTATAGATTCCCCTACATGTTTGGAAGGGGAGGGTAATAGGGGGCATGTTCAGATGTTATCTGCCACTGTATCCTGCACACTGCTCCTTTAAGAGAAGCTGAAACTCACCACTTGGGAGTCGATGGCGACCTGGGCGAAGCCTTTGCGTTTACCCCAGAGGAGAGGGTAGGTCTCATCGCTGAACAGAGCTTCCCGCACTCCTCCTGGAGAAATCCCCAGCAGGTCACCGTTCCTCAGAGCCCGCACACACTCCTCCTGGGGACCGTGGATCACACTGAACACCTCCAGCAGCAGTTTGAAACCTGGAGGAACGGGACAGGAGAAGACGCATTAAAGATACGGTGGGTGTTTTGTAGGACTTTACTAGTCATTATACGGACTAAAAGAATCAGCCAATCAGAGCCCTTGTTGTGGGCGTGCCTGTAACACGTGCTGGTTGTGGTTAAGTTGTTGCTGCAGCAGTAGGTGGGTGAGAGAGAGTCGGCAGGCAGGACAGAGTCACCAGAGTTTCACTGTCAATCATACATGTGCCTTCAGAGACTAAACCACAAACACTTATTCACACACATTTAAACACACACATTATTACACAACCACACCCATCATAATATTCAATAAAGAAGATTGGAATCACATCTGCCTCCTCTGACTGATGCACCACTGTGGTCACACATCCCCAAACAGCTAAAGTTACAGTCCTATAGCTATCAACCCTTCATTACAGTGGGATAGAAAAAAAGGATGGGAAAAGATGTAAGTTAAAGATGGCACTGAAAAAAAGTGAGGAATGATTACCGACACAAATACCGAAACCTAAATGAATTTCACTGGTTTGAAAAGGTCACATAAAATTATTAACAAGACAAACTTGTTGTTCAGGAAGTTCTGAGAGTCCGTTCCAAAGACAAGGTCACAAACTCGATGTACTGATATAGTTGTTTTAAAGTATTGTGCAGAAATTAATACGAGGCCTCCACGCAATGCAGATCAGCACAAAACCAATAGAGGCACCATCAGAAAGCATCAGGTTGAGGAGAGACTCTACTTTATGGAGACGTCCTTGATTCACCAGCCTGACACACCATCTACAAGGTGGTTGCTGTTGTGAGTACATTAATATGCCACATCTTTATAGTGGTGCTTAATATAGTCATTATAAAGTATGCATTAAAATTACTTTAAAAAAACAACAACCGTACAACAACTGCAGTACCTTTAAGCACAACTTACTTATTTTAAATACAAGTCTGCTATAAGTACACTGGAAGTGACAATTATGGAATGCATGTGAATACATTGATGTACACAGCCGTCTTTAAGTAACGTGGACAGACAACTGTGTGAGATACAGATAGCGTTTTTACTGCAATATGAAAGAATGCAACAGTAGTGACCTGTGAATTTATTGTACTACACTCTTAAGGAATAACTTAAAGAGAATGCTCATCGAGCAGTGTTTACTTATGTACAAAATAAATCAATATGCAGTAGGGTGTTATTTGTAAAGGCAGTTTTGTGTCGTTTTTTATACAAATATAAAATACAGTTTTGAGAGCAAAGTCAAGTTTCTAAGTGAAAACATATGAACTGAGAATAAAATGATGTGGATTGCAAACATATCATTGCTTAAAATGTATATAGTTTTGGTCACAGACTTCAGATTTAAACTTTTTTTCTCATCAATATCACACATCGTCTTCCCCCTCACTGTTTTTAATGAGTTTATCTAAGTGTACTTCCTTCCTCTGCTGTAATGTAATGGAGAATTAGTGGAGAATTAGCACCAACATAGTATATTGTTTGTATTATTGGTATGTCAGTGATTTCTTTGTATATTTAAGCGGTCATTTGTTTACAAATGCCAACAAATGGTTATTTTTCTTCATGAGGCACGTTTCATTGTGAAAGCCCTAAAAAACTTTGAAATAAGCATTCGTTGTTGAAGTTGTACATATTCATCATAGCTATTTGTATTTACAGACAAGAAAGTCAAGGGAGGGTTTGCACTTCTAAACCCTGAAAAGTGAAAAAACTGAAATAACATTAACATCAGCACCGACTGATTTGGACAAACTGTTTATGTATTATTTAGCATTTGACGGTTTTACACAGAGTTCATGTGATTCACCAAAATTTGTTGAAAGTGATGTTGTGTTCCTTTACTTTCATGACTAAGAACATGAAACACTTCAAATAAAGAATATTTTACATTTAAGTCTGAAGAGTAGACTTGTACATTAAAGATAATGGATTTCGTGTAAAATAAACTATTCAAAAATTTAAAAAATGAAAAGAAAAACACTGCATATATGATGAGCAATATTCATGGAGAATGTAAGTGTGAGCATTTATGTAAGTGTGCATGTGTCAAACAGAGTGAGTACCTGGGACCTTGAAGAGGAAGTGGTCAGCGACAGAGTGGCAAGTCCGTCCTTTCTGAAGGATGATGTTGGCCAGGAAGTAGTAGTAGTCGATGGGAATGGCTCCGTGATAGTAGACAATCAGAGCTGGTCCTTTGTCAGGGATCTTGTCCATCCCATGGATCTCATAGCCTGTGACACAAAGCACATGATGCATTAGTACAAGTGTCTTCAGCTGCAATACCAGCGAGTGCCACTAGAGGTCGGCTCCAAAAAGCCTCCGGCTCCATAGACTCCCATTCAACTTCTCTCATCAAATCCAAAGTGAATAAAATGTGTCCATCAGTTATCTCGGTGTTGTTAGCTAAAGTCACTCCTTCTTCTTAGTTTTCTGGAGGTCCATCTGAAAATAATCCCTCATTCATTAGGAAAGAAGATTCAAGAAGACCTGTTTTTGGGGGCGTGTCTGTTTGATTGACAGGCCTGTGGTGCAGTCAGGTTACAGCTATCGGTGGGCGGGACGTAGTATCGTCAGGTTTCCGATCAGATCGGTCAGATCCACCGCTGGCTCCTCCCCCAGCTCGTCCAAATATGGTCACTTCCTGCTCTGAACCGCTCCGAACTAGCAAAGATGGTGACGGACAGAATCTGAACTGGAGGATTCATAACGTTCACAAACCAACGATGACATCACTGATGGTTGATGATGTCACTGATGATTGATGACATCACTGATGGTTGCTGATTGGGCTTCACTTCAATAATCCACAGGATGCTCAAATAAGACTACACATGCTCTGCTCATGCAACAAAGTAAGACGCTGCCAAGTACAAAGCCTGAGCATCACGGTGAGAGCGTGCAGTGTGTCACTGGGGTTATACAGTGGCAGATCCAGATTATGCTCAGGTGGGGATGTGCGGGGGGAACAACAGTTCAAACAGGGGGGGTCACCCAAAAGTGACAAAAAATGAAGGTTGAAATTCAATTAAAATCAAATGAATGTGAAAATGTGTCTCTGATTGACATCAGCTCTCTCATCTGGTCTTGGTCTGTCTTTAACGTTACGTTCTTCAACACAGTCCACACAGGCTCGGTGTTTGGAGGGTAATCTTGCAGTGAAATTAAAAACATATCGAGACAGGCTACTTCCTTTTAACATAAATACATTTAATGCCTTCGCACAAGATGAAAAGAAAAACATTCAGACTTTGGTGGAAAGTTGATCGTAGCTGGAAGGAATGAATTCTACATAGCAGGTTTTTACTCAAGTGAAACTAATCACTGCTGTTTAAAGACAGCGCAGAGGTTTTATCAGATGATGTCTGTAGTACGGTATTGTAGCATGATTAGTGCTGAACTACAAACTGTCAGATACTAAACTTCTCTCGTCACCTGTGTCAGGTTTCAGCTGACTCAGCGCCTCTTGTAATCAAAGAAACAACGTGTTGAGTCAACGACAAGATCCTTCACTCCCCTCACAGTAAAACAAGGACGCCAGTGATCTGTGGGGGAGTCAATTATCTTGGCTTTGTGTATCTTTGCAGAACCAGAGCAGAGTGATTTCTGTCAATTAGATCAAGGGGACATTGATAATGGGTATGGTTATGTAGCTTAAATGAAAATATAGCCTCAGAAGACTTATCTCACTGCACTTGTTCAAAAGCTGGCTGTTCTTTCCAAGCACACATTGATTGACATCACTCAGAGCCAATGAAAATTGGAAACTGAAAATGTAATAGTATTTCCTCAAAACCCTGTTTTGTGAGACCACTTCTTATTAACATCTGAAGTTACAATAATGGACGACACAGCATGTGGGAATAAATCCCACTACAGTAGATGTCTGTCAGATGATGCTGTGGCCAAGTTTAAGGAAGCAGTTACATGTTTATCCTCTTTGATGCCGTGTGTTAAAGCAGTGGAAGACATCTACGTTGATCTTAGTCCCACACAAGTGGATCATCTGGTAGAAAACACTGCAGTATCTCTGCTACAACTCTAGATGATGTCACCCCTCTGAAGAAGAGAGTCATGAACCAGAGGAAGTTGTCTCCGTGGTACAACTCAGAACTACGCTCTGCTAGGCAGCGACTAGAAAGATGGAAAGGAAATGGAGTTCCACTAATTTAGAAGAATTTCACCTGCCTGGAAGGAGTCTAATATTATATAAGAAAGCTCTTCGTAAGGCCAGAACTTTATATTATTCATCATTAATAGAGGACAACAATAACAACCCCAGGTTTCTTTTCATCACTGTAGCAGGCTGACAAAGAGTCCCAGTTCTGTTGAGTCCTCTATTCCTTCAGCTCTCAGCAGTAATGACTTCATTAACTTCTTTACTAATAAAATTCTTACTATCAGGGAGAGAATCGGGCCGACCCTTCCTGACACCATCACTGATGTGTTGCTAAGCAACAGCAGCCCTGAAAGCAACTGTAGGACCAGATGTAAACTTGGAACATTTCTCTCCTGTTGAGCTCTCTGAGTTAACTAGAATCATTTCTTCATCTGGATCCTCTAGCTGTCTGTTAGATCTCATCCCAACTAAACTTTTTAAGGAAGTCTTCCCTTTAATTAATACTTCCATATTAGATCAGATCAACCTATCTATTGTAACCAGCTATGTACCGCAGGCTTTTAAAGTGGCTGTAATTAAACCTTCACTTAAAAAGCCTACTCTTGATCAGCTGTTTTAGGAAACTACAGACCAATTTACAACCTGACGTGTATTTCTGAAATCCTTGAAAAAGTTGTTTCAAATCAACTTTGTGATCATTTACAAAGGAATGATCTGTTTGAAGATGTTCAGTCTTTAGAGTTTATCATAGCACAGAAACAGCTCTGGTGAAAGTTACTAACGACCTTTTATTAGCCTCAGATAATGGACTCATCTCTGTACTTGTTCTTCTGGACCTCAGTGCTGCTTTTGATACGATTGATCATACGATCTTATTACAGAGATTAGAAGACATTACGAGTATTAAAGGAACTGCATTAGACTGGTTCAAATCCTACTTATCAGATAGATTCCAGTTTGTCCATGTCAACAATGAGTCTTCCAGACAAACAAGAGTTAGTTATGGAGTTCCACAAGGCTCAGTGTTGGGCCCAATACTTTTTACTTTGTACATGCTTCCATTAGGAGATGTCATCAGGAAGCACTGCATCAACTTCCATTGTTATGCAGATGACACTCAGCTATATCTTTCTATAAAACCAGATGAAACTAATCAGTTAGTAAAACTTGAAGCCTGTCTAAAAGACATAAAGGCCTGGATGACCAAAAACTTCCTGCTTCGAAATTCAGACAAAACGGAAGTTCTTGTACTTGGTCCTAAACACCTCAGAAACTCTTTCTGTAATCACTTAGTTACTCTAGATGATGTTGTCTTGGCCTCCAGCAAAACTGTGAGGAACCTTGGAGTCATCTTTGATGAGGATTTGTCCTGTAAAGCAAATCTCCAGAACTGCCTTCTTCCATCTACGTAATATTAATAAAATCAGGAAAATCCTTCCTCAGCGTGACGCAGAAAAACTCATTCATGCGTTTGTTACTTCTAGACTAGATTATTATAATTCCTTGCTGTTAGGATGTCCAAATTACTCATTAAAAACTTGCAGCTGATCCAAAATGCTGCAGCAAGAGTACTGACGGGATTTAACAAGAGAGATCATATTTCTCCAGTTTTAGCTTCTCTTCACTGGCTTCCTGTTAAATCAGGACTAGAATTTAAAATTCTCTTGAAGACTTACAAAGCTCTACATGACCAGGCTCCATCATATCTTAGAGATCTTATAGAACCATATAATCCTAGCAGAGCACTTCTCTCTCAGTACGCTGGTCTACTTGTGGTTCCTAGAGTTTCCAGAAGTAGAATGGGAGGCGGAGCTTCAGTTTTCAGGCTCCTCCCCTGTGGAACCAGCTCCCAGTTTGTGTTGGAGGGGCAGAAACCCTCTCTAGCTTTAAGATTAGACTCAAAACGTTCCTTCTTGATAAAGCCTATAGTTAGGGCTGGCTCAGGTAGACCTGAACCAACCCTTAGTTATGCTGTTATAGGCCGAGGCTGCTGGAGGACCTCGTTACATGCTGAGCTTCTTTTCTTTCCTCCTACTCTTTAACTGACTCATACCTCACCATCTTCTTCTCTCCCATAGTTTCTTCTTATTATCTGTTGTCTCCATTCAGTTCCTTCACTCGTGTAGTTTCTGTTCTTTCTTTTCCAGATGTCCCGTCATGGAGCTGCATGTCTCTGCTCTGTGATTGTTGTCTCCACCAACAGTTCTTCTCTTCTATCTCTATGTTGTCCTTTTCTCTCTCTGCTCTCCTCTCACCCCAACCGGTCGAGGCAGATGGCCGCCCACCTCTGATTCTGGTTCTGTTAACAGATGTTCTCCACCTCTGATCCTGGTTCTGTTAACAGAAGCTCCTCCCACCTCTGATCCTGGTTCTGTTAACAGATGTTCTCCACCTCTGATCCTGGTTCTGTTAACAGATGCTCCGCCCACCTCTGATCCTGGTTCTGTTAACAGATGCTCCTCCCACCTCTGATCCTGGTTCTGTTAACAGATGTTCTCCACCTCTGATCCTGGTTCTGTTAACAGATGCTCCATCCACCTCTGATCCTGGTTCTGTTGGAGGTTTCTTCCTGTTAAAGGGAGTTTTTCTTCCCTCTGTTGGAGGTTTTTCTCCCTTAAAGAGGAGTTTTTCCCTCCAAGCTTATGTGGGAATTGTTGAATTGATGAATTGTTGGTTTCTCTGTATAATGTTGTAAAGTCTTGCTGTAAAGACTTTAATGTGTTAAGTGCCATGAAATAACCTTTGTTGTGATTTGGCGCTATATAAAGAAAATTTAATTTAATTTAATTTAATTGAAATAGGGGGGCGGGTGCCACCTCAGTAGATCCGTCCCTGGGGATATAAATTGAGCCCCCCCTTCACCGGTGTTTGGTGGAGTTTGGCCCACGACACCTCGGGAAGACTCAACAGCAGTCCTGACGTCCCACAACTACTTCCATCAAGAGTATGATCTGTGCATTTTGTACTCTGGCAACGTTGTCAAACTTCAACATTGTACAAAAGACATGAAGGCCTGGATAGCAGTAATTGCACCGTATTCTTCTAAATTCAGACAAATCTGAAGTTATTCTAGTCGAAAACTGTTCATCCAATCACGTCGTCAGCCGTCTTTGCCTGCAGCACCACTGTGAGGAACCGTGGAGTTGTCCAAGATCAGGATGAATCTTTCAACACACGCATGAAGCAAATCTCCAGGACTGTATTTTTCATCTGCACAATGTTCCACAGATCAGGAACATCCCGTCTCAGCACAATACGGAGAAATTAACTCATCATTTATAACTTGGAGGCGAGACTACTGCAAGTGTTTGTTGTCAGGATGTCCCGGTGGTTCTGAGAAGCCTCGTGATCCAGAACACTGCTGCAAAAGTGATGAGGGGAGTTAATAAGAGAAAGCATGCTTCCCCCATTTCGGCTTCTCTACACCGGCTTCGTTTAAAATAGAGACTTGAGTTTCAAATTCCTGATATACAAAAGACTGAGGATGAGTTGGACCGCAGAGTGAATGAAACGCAGCCAATAAGTGATCAGTGTTTGTGGGAACTCCTTCAAGACTGTTGGAAAGTTTTCCAGAGGACAACTTCTTAAAACTGCTGGAGAATTAAGAGTGTGAAGAATCGAAGATCTAAACCTTATTTTTAATAAACTGTGTTTTTGTGCTTGCCACATAAATCCCAGTTTCATTTTAAAGTTCTGATGTCTTCAGTATTTTTCTACACAACAGAAAATAGTAAGAAACAATAACAAACACTTGAGTAGCGGTGCCCAAACGTCTGACTTCTCAAGGTATTTTTGAAATTGTGAAAAAGCTGTTGACTCAACTTGATGTTTATTGTTGAGGTCATAGTGGGTGATGGTGCGTTGGACCCTCATCATATCATATATGTTGTCCACCCAATTAACATGCATGTGGACGGAGGCGTCCTACCGTGCCATATGGCTCCGTGTCCGTCCCACAGAGTCGCCAGAGTCTTCCTGGCTCCGTCCCACAGGTTGTTGCAGTAAGCTTCCCTCAGCTGATTCTTCCTCTGGGAGAACAAAGCATCATGGGAGATTTCAGAGAGGCTCATAGGTCAGTGCTAATACTTATCATGTCCAGTTATGACTTCACATGGATCCAAATTCACATGTTGTACTGAATTAAAATTAGAGGTGAACATTTTATTCCATCCATTCATCCATTCATCCATCCATCCATCCATCCCCGCTTTATCCTGAACAGGGTCACGGGGGGCGGAGCCTATCCCAGCTCACTTTGGGTGAAGGCAGGGTTCACCTGGCCAGGTCACCAGTCCATCACAGGGCCGACACTTCCAGAGAAACAAAGACCATTCACGCTCTCATTCACCTCAGGGACATTTGTAGAACCACCAATTAACCGGAGACGCAGAGACGCATTGTTTTTGGACAGTGTGCTTGTCATCACTGATCCATCTTATTCGTCTCTATGAGCTTATTTAATGTGTATCGGAGGCGTGAGGGACGCCGACTTCTGATTCTCAACGTTTAACCAACAAAATGCTTCAAGAAATGTCATAAAAAAAACCTCCTTATCAGTGTTGGAAAGTAATAGATTACCGAGTAACATGTTATAATAATATGAGGAATGTTTTTTCCAGCACTGAGAAGTGTGAGTCAATTTGAAATCCAGTCATTAAACAGCCGTTTCTAATTTGAATAAAAGCCCATAATTTGAGTTGTGACTGGCTGGTGGGGCGTCGCAGGCTTTTAACCTCTTGGAGGGTCGTCAACACATCGAGAGTCATCGAGGTCACATGTCAGTCGGTAGTCACATGACTCAGACGGTCCATTTCAGAACTAATCCTGTGGACAAGTAGACAATCTAAACAACAGTCTGAATGAGGGTGGAGCTCATTCTGCTCCAATCACAGAACTCCATTCATGTCTGCTGACTCGGTCACGTTACTCTGTCACTTCTATTCAAAACTGAAATGTCTGTAAATATAAAAGTTGACTGTGATGAAGATGAAGAGAAGAAACAGGTTTGATTGTTAAGATTCACTGATAATAGATGGAATCTGGGTTTTATGTTGCTTCCAGCTGTTTTTAATCTTTCTTCTGAATTAATGAAATACTTGAATCTTTAAACAGCAGCAGGATCAAAATGAACATCAAGCACATTTAAGCACAACAGTGGGACCATCAGGAGGCAGGAGGCAGGAGACAGGAGACAGGAGGCAGGAGCAGGAGGCAGGAGACAGGAGGCAGGAGACAGGAGACAGGAGACAGGAGGCAGGAGGCAGGAGCAGGAGGCAGGAGACAGGAGGCAGGAGGCAGGAGACAGGAGGCAGGAGCAGGAGGCAGGAGACAGGAGCAGGAGGCAGGGGGCAGGAGACAGGAGGCAGGAGGCAGGAGGCAGGAGCAGGAGGCAGGAGACAGGAGACAGGAGGCAGGAGCAGGAGGCAGGAGCAGGAGGCAGGAGGCAGGAGACAGGAGGCAGGAGCAGGAGGCAGGAGACAGGAGACAGGAGGCAGGAGGCAGAAGGCAGGAGGCAGGAGACAGGAGGCAGGAGGCAGGAGACAGGAGACAGGAGACAGGAGCAGGAGGCAGGAGGCAGGAGGCAGGAGACAGGAGGCAGGAGACAGGAGCAGGAGGCAGGAGGCAGGAGGCAGGAGACAGGAGGCAGGAGGCAGGAGCAGGAGGCAGGAGACAGGAGACAGGAGACAGGAGACAGGAGACAGGAGACAGGGACCAGTCAGGACCTCTGACTGGTGTAACCTCCTCTTCACTTCAGACAGGTGAGCTGTCACTCACTCAGTTTATTATGCAGGTCAGTTGTTGCTACACAGCAGCCGTCCTGCTACCTCCTCACCTCCCCCCCTCACCCCTCCTCCCTCCCCCCTCACCTCCTCACCCCCTGAGCTCCCCCTTCGCCTCCCCCCCTCACCCCTCACCTTTTCACCTCCTCACCCCTCGCCCCCCCCTCACCTTCTCCCCCTCAGCTCCATAACCCCTCACCTCCCCCCTCGCCTCCCCCTCACCTCTTCATCTAACCCCATCAACTTCCCCCCCTCACCTCTCCCCCTCAGCTCCATAACCCCTCCCCCTCACCTCTTCATCACCTAACCCCATCACCTCCTCACCCCCCTCCCCTCACCTCAGAGAGACAGAGAGACTGTTGTCGTACCTTATAGACGTGAAGGAAGAGTATGGAGAGGTAGAGGAGGATCACGATGAGGAAGGGCAAGATGAAGACGATGGCGAGAGGTGTGAAGACCCAGAACAGGTACTGCAGAACACTCAGGTAGTCCTCCATCTGGCCGAGGCCCGCCCAGTCCTCCCAGGCATGAAACACACACACCTGACGACCAGAACCAACAGGTCACAACTGAGATCCACTTCTTTGGTCCAAAATCTCAACAGCGAGCCGACTAGACGGACTGACAGGAAACGATACACCGAGATTACACCGAGATTACACCGAGATTACACCGAGATTAGACAAACGGTTCTCCGAAGATCTCAGCAGACACACGACCGCATCGAATACCTTACTGATGTTTAAGAACTGATCAGATTGGTTCCAGGTCCAGGTTGTGAGAGATGAATGGATTCGTACCAGGAAGGAGACGGTGTCCTCTGCTCCCATCAGACAGGACTGGTTGCCACCGTCTGACATCCTGCTCTCCAGCCGGCCGATGACAGGATCAGGGCGGACAGCCTCAGGAGGAGCGAGCCGGCTGCATGGAGGACGTCTGCTGCTGCCAACACCTGCGGGACAACTCACGTCATCCACAGGTGAACAGCAGGTTTCATTGGGAACAGGTGAGAAGTAACACGGCTCAGGAAAACGAGGATTGTCTTTAAAAAAGCCCTTCAGTCCGAGTCACGACGCGAAACCCGCAGACAGCGTTCAACGTGACGTCAGTGTTTGAGTTGACGTCAAAATGTGAACTAACGTGAAACAATCATAACAAACGGAGCTGCGGTTCAACACTCAGCTGAGGAGAGCTGCAGAATCTGACACCTGTCAGTCAGAAACACTTCGATGTCAACGTCTCAACTAAAGACAGAACTAAGAGACAACGTCCTCACCGCCGCACGGGATCAGTCTGTGAGCGGAACCATTTCCACCCGAACACCGAAACACGTCCACAGCGAACCTGTTTGATCACGACACCGGAACGCTTTAAGTGTCACACGGTCCGGTGTCAGGCAGATTCAGTGTCCCTGGAAACACCCATGGACTGATAGTTCCGCTCACTGGCGGAACCCTTCAAAATAAAGGCGGAAATCAACCTTATAGGTTCAGTGTGTGTGTGTGTGTGTGTGTGTGTGTGTGTGTGTGTGTGTGTGTGTGTGTGTGTGTGTGTGTGTGTGTGTGTGTGTGTGTGTGTGTGTGTGTGTGTGTGTGTGTGTGTGTGTGTGGTGGGGGTATATTTGCAGGAATAGAATATAATATTCTTCATTTTGTCTTCATTATTGGTAATGAGGGATTTTCCCACCTTAGATTGGTTCCATGGTTCCAACAGAAAACTAAAAAAAAACGAATAGAGGCTGATTTTTTTTTCTTGTTTTAATCAACAAACGAAAAAACAAGAAAACTGACCCATAATCAGTTTTAGTTATGTTTGAAATTCACATGGTGAGAGCAACACAGTACATGTGAGTTTAGAGCAGATCGATCTACATCAGCGCTCATTCTGGTGGACCTCTGCCAAACAACCATTAAACGTTAGCTTTAGCCCTTTTAGTTGGATGGTCCCTCTCCTCTTTAGCTCAGAGGACGCAGCATCCATGATTTCCAAAAATAATTTGAAAGTTTGATTCATTACACCATCAGAACTTTTACAGCCTCAGTCCATCTTACATGAGATCAGGCCCAAAGAAGGTGGCGGATCATGTTTATGTGTCGTTTCCTACATTTTACAGCAATGGTTTTCAGAAGTGTTTCTGAGCCCATGCAGTGACTTCCATTACAGAATTGTGTTTTGTTTTTTTAGCCTTGTCCCATTTCCCTGAATTCTCAGAATCTTTTAATTATTTAATGTTCCATAGAAATCCAGAAATTCTTTGTAATTTTACGTTGAGGAACATTATTGTTAATTGTTGCGTTTTGTGCCCGTGCAGTCTTCCAGAGTGGTGAACCTCTCCCCAACATCACTGCTGAGACTTTGCCTCTTCGGGATGCTCTTTTATGTATATACAATCATGTTTCCTACTGTTACCAATTAATTAGTTGTGAGATGTTCCATCAGTTGTCGTTTTATTTTTTTTGCTTTATCCAATTTTTCCAGTCTTTTGTTGCCCCTTGCCACAACTTTTTTGAGATGTGTTGCCGTCATAAAAATCCAACTGAGCATACATTTTTCATAAAATAATAACATTTATCAATTCCAGTATCTGATATGATGCCTTTCTTTTAATTTCAATTAACTGTGGTTTTACATGATTTGTTATTATTTATCTTTTACACAGCATCCCAATTTTTTTGGAAAGGGAGTTGAATCAACAATAACTGATTCAGCAATTAACTCAAGCACTGATTATTATATTTTTGTCACAAGCCAATCACTAGGTCATTTTCTTGTTTCTTGTTTTTACAGTCATTTCCTGTTTTATGGTGGATACACGCCTCCCTTGTCCTTCCAATATTTCTTGTCTTTGTAATTGCCTGCCCTGATGTGTTTCATCCGTGTCTCCGTCCCTCCTCTCCTCATGTATTTAGTCTGCTTCCTGTCTCAGCTCGTCCGTGCTCGGCATATCAGCCTCTACTTGTCAGTTTAGTTGTCCCTGGTCTTGGTCTTTGCCTGGTTCTCCTGTGGATTATCAGCCTATCCCTGCCTGCTCTGAATAGCATTTCATGTTTGACATAGTTTTTCTAATAAAATTAAATTACCTGTAAAAAAAAAATATCTCGACTTTATACGAGCAAATACGTTTCATTTCTAATGTTTACTCCATACAAAGTGTCTCCTACATCACTGAGTCACTTCTCGGGCGTGTGTGCAGAGCTGGTGTCAAGTCTGAACAAATTAAACATGAACGGTTCTCGAGGGTCAAACTATGAACAGAAAGTCCGAAACACATTTTTGTGATGTGACCCATCTGAAACTAAATACTGTAATGAAATATTGACCTTATTAAGTGAAGATGATATCAACAACAGCATCCTGAAAAAGCATTTATTGAAGCCAAAATGTACAATAAAAAGTATAAAATATAAATTGTGATAAAACTCCAGCAACTTCAGTTGTTCTAAAGTGTGACCATCATTTCCTTTAAAAAAAAAAAAAATGTGTGCATGGTGGTCGATGACAGCAGAAAAATGACCAAAAAAAGAAAGCTTGTAGTAGTTTGTACTTGAATGGCCTGGATCACCGGGATTGATCACCGGGATCGATCACTGGGATCGATCACCTGGAGGGAATCAAACGTGATGTGAGAACAGAACAGACATACAGAACTAACTGGTATTTGGTCCATTCTGATTCAGTGGAAGAGGAGATCCTCATCGGTGGATGCACCTCTTCCGGGTTCACTAACTGTCAGACTTCACCAAGCTGCCGAAGTAAGCGGTCACAGTCTTCAGCTTGTTGTTGAGGACGTTCTGCTCCACCTCCACTTTCCCTCCTCGACCTGCCAGAGAGGCGATCTGTGGAAACGGACACACGTGTATGAACAGATGAGCTCAAAAAACGAACCAAATCTGTTGATAATTACTGATAAACAGCTTTTAAGGAGGAATTTTATAAGAATCCTTCATTACATTATCAAAATATTATCATCATACAAAAGCTAATTAACAAAAAGCTAATTGAGATTCTCCTTCGGACTAACTAAACCAAATTAAAGACAAATAAAGATCATGACAGAGTATTTTTATAATCAGCTCCCCAATAAGCAAGTTCGAGATAAACATTCTCTTTCATACAACATTTTGCAGAATATTATATTAAATACATAAATAGTATTTCTGTAGGAGACGGATGCTCCTTGATTGTCCAGGTTTTTACGTCATCTTCAGCTCACATGGAGCCGGTTTTATGAAATGTAATGCTCTGATGCTCCAAACTGTCTTAAAGCACTTTAGAGCTCGGTGAGCAGGCACATGTTATAAAGTACATTACTATTGTTGTGGTCTGTGGATCCCTCATGATGAACATACGGACCTGATCCATGTCGGCGTTGCGAGGCAGGAAGTACACGATGTCGTCTGATATCTGTTTGGCCAAGTCGAAAATCTTAAATGTGTCAACGTTAAGGAATAAAACCCATATCATGTATAAATACAATCCACTTATTAAAAAACTTTTTTACTTTTAGCAGGAATATAGAACAAAACATTCGATAAAAAGTCTCTGAACTTTGAGGTTAAATAACGTAGTCAGGAACAGGAACTGAATCCTTTTGATTTATGGGCGTTTATGTATAAAGTTGCCTGAAAATATGACCACATGATGCAAATTTAAAAATTTTAATTGATGTGTATCATCACAGTTTATGGCATAATCCTTGACATTATTCACACTCATGACCAGACACGTATTTTAAAAAATAGATGCCTATGGGAGCGTAAACTGACAGAAATGATAAGACAAAGCTAAGCTGTAATAAATAATCTCCTTCAGTCCTCCTCCAGCGTCAGTAGCGCTCTAACACCCGTCCTGCTGTACATGAAAGGATATCCATCCGGCTCCATCATGGTCCTGATGTCGAACACTTCAGCTGTCAGGTAGTCGGGTCCTCCCCAGGGAGGAGACAGGAACACTACATCGCCACGGAGACAAGGCGCCAGCTGGAGGAAGTCCCCCTGCACGAAGTCGATTCTGTCGGCTACGCCGTAAACCGCAGCGTTGTGCCGGGCCATGTCCAACCGCACCACATCGATGTCCACGGCCAGGACTGAGGAGGACACGGAGCAGGACAACGACACGCTGACGACTTTTACAGGATTCAAAAAGACACATTCAAACACTTTGAAATTCACCTTCATTTTGTCAGGAAAATGACCCCCAGCTGCATCAAATATTTATAGTTTTGTCTGACAGCAGCTGATGTTCTCAAATCTACACACCAAACAAAGACAGATTTATTTTAGTTTCCCCACAACTCAGTTTCTGCGGCGCAGCAAAGGTCCCGATGATTTGAATTAAAGGAGTGCATGTGTGGAAGAAGTTATAAGTTTATTATTTAAAGACATGTGTGTGTGTGTGTGTGTGTGTGTGTGTGTGTGTGTGTGTGTGTGTGTGTGTGTGTGTGTGTGTGTGTGTGTGTGTGTGTGTGTGTGTGTGTGTGTGTGTGTGTGTGTGTGTGTCCCTCTGTGTAGGTGATGTGTGTGTGTGTGTGTGTGTGTGTGTGTGTGTGTGTGTGTGTGTGTGTGTGTGTGTGTGTGTGTGTGTGTGTGTGTGTGTGTGTGTGTGTGTGTGTGTGTGTCCCTCTGTGTAGGTGGATGTGTGTGTGCAGGGGTTTTGCTGCTTCCCACCTCTGTTCCCGGTGAGGGCGAACTGGATAGCGTTTCCTCCGACACCACAGAAGGCGTCAACGACCAGCTGAGCATCGGAGCAGCTGTGCTTCACCCTGAGGGCGATGTGCTCGGCGATCCTCTCCGGTGTGACGGAGAACCAGCCCTCTGAAACGCAGCGGCGCCAATATGAGACAGAATCCAGAAGGTGAAACACTTCCTGCACGGTCACACTGGATCTGTGAAGTCTCTGCTCTTTCATGTAGATACCACATGTTGAATGGACAGAGAATCTACAGTCGGGCATGTCAATCAAACCCGACACGCCCCCAAACATACTGCCCCCTTTGAGGTGTTCACATAATTCATTATTTAAGTTGGACTGTCAGAAAACTCATCAGAGACTGAATTTTGTTAATAACTTGACTTCTGAAAAAAAATTAACTATTTATTGAGAAGTATAATGGGAGTAGTGGCCCTCAGTGATACTGCACTCAAAATCACTAACGCATTAGTTTCATTTCTCAGATCCAGAGGACAAAAAGAGGAGAAAAAAAACAAACACTGTTTCTGTAATCAGCCAGACAGTGTTGGTCTGGACAGGAAAGGCTGGTTACCAGACAGACACGAGTTAAAACTACAGACTGTATATAAAAGTGTTCGTAGCTTCCAGGTCTATAAAATGGTTCTGATCCAGAAGTATCTTCAGCTGCAATACCAGCGAGTGCCACTAGAGGTCGGCTCCAAAAAGCCTCCGGCTCCATAGACTCCCATTCAACTTCTCTCATCAAATCCAAAGTGAATAAAATGTGTCCATCAGTTATCTCGGTGTTGTTAGCTAAAGTCACTCCTTCTTCTTAGTTTTCTGGAGGTCCATCTGAAAATAATCCCTCATTCATTAGAAAAGAAGATTCAAGAAGACCTGTTTTTGGGGGCGTGTCTGTTTGATTGACAGGCCTGTGGTGCTCCGAACTAGCAAGATGGTGACGGATGGAATCTGAACCTGAGGCTTCATAATGTTCCCAAACCAACATGTGACGTCATCGATGGTTGATGCTTCGTTCAGACACCAAGTTATGTTGCACACAGCCCTCAGCAGATCAACCTATTACATATATTGTGTACACTTTTTTTATATAATTGTGTGAAAAAGGAAAACCTTTCAAACATTCTTTTGAAATGAACATAGCAGAACGTCATTTAGTGAACAAATACTTTGAGGACTCTTAAGTTTGAATGAGCGAGGGTGTGATAAGGTGAGCTGACCTCGGTCCAGCCGGATCCCCTCATCAAAGCGAGAGAACAGTCGGTAGCGCTGAGCCCAGTATTTAGCCAGGTCCGGTTCTGCTGCCATCTCTGCTGGGACCTGCTGCTGTCTTCCTCGCTTACTCTTCTTCTTCTTCCTCTTCTTCACGTCTTTCACACTCAGCTCTACCCAGACACACACATGAACCATGATATTCATCAGGACAGTCTTACTCCGATGCAAACAAATCAGAATCATATCTCCGTTACCTTCAGGCAGCAGGAAGTCGGGGATCTGTGGACATGTTAACTGCCTCCCAGGCGCCTCCTCTTCCTCCTCCTCCTCTGCCTCACTGTCTGATTTGAAGGAGGTGTTGGGCTGAGTTTCCTTCCTGGACACACAATCAGAACTCTCTTCTTCCACGACCTCTTGCTCTTCTTCCTCAGTAGGCTTCCTGTCCTCTCTCCTCCTCTCTTCTTCCTCAGTCACTCCTCCCAGAAATGAAGGCGTGTCCTCAGACGTGCTTCCTCCTTCCTCCCGCCGGTGAGCCGGAGTCATCTGTTTCTCCGTCTGGACCTTTTTCAGGAAGTCTTGGACCTGCATGACAAACAGTCTTCATGTAATTTGTCTTTTTGTTTCCATTGTTACTGATAAAAGTCTTTTCTGCTTCTTTCTGTGTCTGGATCTACATGGATGTATACGGCAGGATGCCATTTAAATTCACGCACTTTGGGAAAAGTTCAACTTTAGGGTTTAGGGGGTTGTGGTGAAATTTGGCGTGTAATGATTGTGTGATCGTGTGTGTGTGTGTGTGTGTGTGTGTGTGTGTGTGTGTGTGTGTGTGTGTGTGTGTGTGTGTGTGTGTGTGTGTGTTACACCCACCTGGACTTTGTTTGTTAATTGACCATTGCCATAGTTCATAGCGAAGTTGTTGACACATAAACATGGTTGTGCCGCCCCCCAAAAATGTAAACAAACCAATCACAGATGACGTAGAGAAGAAAGGTGTTCACACTGCCTGTGAGAGGGAAGCGTTTCCAGGTACCTTGTGAAGGGAGGAGCTGATCTGAGGCGGTGAGTCATCTCCACCCGTCTCGGAGAACCTGGTGTGCTTGTTGACGGATCTTTTAGTCCGTCGCTGCTTCTGACGCTTTGGAGTCGCGCTGCCTTTAAAACTGACCACGCTGTCGAACCTGAGACATGAACACAAATTCAACAACGGCTTCAACATGCCACACACGTTACACAGGACTCTCCGTGAGCCTGGTTAATGTGAAGATGATGTTTTTTTACATTGTACACTCAGGCAGCAGCACGTTTGTCCACCTGGTTAAAATTAATGCAGGTGAAGACAAATCCAAGAATTCATCACTGAAACATGGAGAAGAGGGATCTGATGTTCAGTTTGTTCTGGAGATGTCACAGATATTTAAATATCTGTTAAGAGGAAGTAGTTTCTGCTGTTGACTTGAAGGGTGTGATGTTCCTGATATTTTATCCTTATCTATTAAGTCCCACCAGTAAGTATTTTAGTCCCTTCACTTTTGTCACACTTAATTGTGTTGTAGATTTAAGTTTAAATTGATAAAATTTGCATTTTTCCTATTAATCTCCATCGAATAACCTACAATGGTGCTTGAAAATGTATGAACCCTTCAATATTAAATGTGTTGAGCCCTAAACACACAAAATGGTAGACAGTGGACCAATCATCATCCATCAGTGATGTCATCAACCATCAGTGATGTCATCAACCATCAGTGAGGTCATCAACCATCAGTGATGTCATCGTTGGTTTGTGAACGTTATGAATCCTCCAGTTCAGATTCTGTCCGTCACCATCTTGTTAGTTCGGAGCGGTTTGGAGCAGGAAGTGACCATATTTGGACGAGCTGGAGGAGGAGCCAGCGGTGGATCTGATTGGAAACCTGACGATACTACGTCCCGCCCACCGATAGCTGTAACCTGACTGCACCACAGGCCTGTCAATCAAACAGACACGCCCCCAAAAACAGGTCTTCTTGAATCTTCTTTTCTAATGAATGAGGGATTATTTTCAGATGGACCTCCAGAAAACTAATAAGAAGGAGTGACTTTAGCTAACAACACCGAGAGAACTGATGGACACATTTTATTCACTTTGGATTTGATGAGAGAAGTTGAATGGGAGTCTATGGAGCCGGAGGCTTTTTGGAGCCGACCTCTAGTGGCACTCGCTGGTATTGCAGCTGAAGACACTTCTGCATCAGAACCATTTTACAGACCTGAAGCGACGAACACTTTTATATCCAGTCTGTAGTTTTATATCCAGTCTGTGGTTTTATATCCAGTCTGTAGTTTTATATCCAGTCTGTAGTTTTATATCCAGTCTGTGTTTTATATCCAGTCTGTGTTTTATATCCAGTCTGTAGTTTTATATCCAGTCTGTGTTTTATATCCAGTCTGTATTTTATATCCAGTCTGTAGTTTTATATCCAGTCTGTTTTATATCCAGTCTGTGTTTTATATCCAGTCTGTAGTTTTATATCCAGTCTGTAGTTTTATATCCAGTCTATTTTATATGTTTTATATCCAGTCTGTGTTTTATATCCAGTCTGTAGTTTTATATCCAGTCTGTAGTTTTATATCCAGTCTGTGTTTTATATCCAGTCTGTGTTTTATATCCAGTCTGTAGTTTTATATCCAGTCTGTAGTTTTATATCCAGTCTGTAGTTTTATATCCAGTCTGTAGTTTTATATCCAGTCTGTAGTTTTATATCCAGTCTGTGTTTTATATCCAGTCTGTGTTTTATATCCAGTCTGTGTTTTATATCCAGTCTGTAGTTTTATATCCAGTCTGTAGTTTTATATCCAGTCTGTAGTTTTATATCCAGTCTGTGTTTTATATCCAGTCTGTAGTTTTATATCCAGTCTGTAGTTTTATATCCAGTCTGTAGTTTTATATCCAGTCTGTGTTTTATATCCAGTCTGTAGTTTTATATCCAGTCTGTAGTTTTATATCCAGTCTGTAGTTTTATATCCAGTCTGTGTTTTATATCCAGTCTGTGTTTTATATCCAGTCTGTAGTTTTATATCCAGTCTGTGTTTTATATCCAGTCTGTAGTTTTATATCCAGTCTGTAGTTTTATATCCAGTCTGTGTTTTATATCCAGTCTGTAGTTTTATATCCAGTCTGTGTTTTATATCCAGTCTGTGTTTTATATCCAGTCTGTAGTTTTATATCCAGTCTGTAGTTTTATATCCAGTCTGTGTTTTATATCCAGTCTGTGTTTTATATCCAGTCTGTAGTTTATATCCAGTCTGTAGTTTTATATCCAGTCTGTAGTTTTATATCCAGTCTGTAGTTTTATATCCAGTCTGTTTTATATCCAGTCTGTGTTTTATATCCAGTCTGTGTTTTATATCCAGTCTGTAGTTTATATCCAGTCTGTAGTTTTATATCCAGTCTGTAGTTTTATATCCAGTCTGTAGTTTTATATCCAGTCTGTAGTTTTATATCCAGTCTGTAGTTTTATATCCAGTCTGTAGTTTTATATCCAGTCTGTGTTTTATATCCAGTCTGTAGTTTTATATCCAGTCTGTAGTTTTATATCCAGTCTGTAGTTTTATATCCAGTCTGTAGTTTTATATCCAGTCTGTGTTTTATATCCAGTCTGTGTTTTATATCCAGTCTGTAGTTTTATATCCAGTCTGTGTTTTATATCCAGTCTGTAGTTTTATATCCAGTCTGTAGTTTTATATCCAGTCTGTGTTTTATATCCAGTCTGTAGTTTTATATCCAGTCTGTAGTTTTATATCCAGTCTGTTTTATATCCAGTCTGTAGTTTTATATCCAGTCTGTTTTATATCCAGTCTGTGTTTTATATCCAGTCTGTAGTTTTATATCCAGTCTGTAGTTTTATATCCAGTCTGTGTTTTATATCCAGTCTGTAGTTTTATATCCAGTCTGTGTTTTATATCCAGTCTGTGTTTTATATCCAGTCTGTAGTTTTATATCCAGTCTGTAGTTTTATATCCAGTCTGTGTTTTATATCCAGTCTGTGTTTTATATCCAGTCTGTAGTTTATATCCAGTCTGTAGTTTTATATCCAGTCTGTAGTTTTATATCCAGTCTGTAGTTTTATATCCAGTCTGTTTTATATCCAGTCTGTGTTTTATATCCAGTCTGTGTTTTATATCCAGTCTGTAGTTTATATCCAGTCTGTAGTTTTATATCCAGTCTGTAGTTTTATATCCAGTCTGTAGTTTTATATCCAGTCTGTAGTTTTATATCCAGTCTGTAGTTTTATATCCAGTCTGTGTTTTATATCCAGTCACTGCTCCAGATCGGCTTTCCAACAATAACACCTGCAGCAGGAACGGAGCAGACTTACTGAGGCTCTGGGTTGTGTTTCAGTCCTAGTTTCCTCCAAGCTTCCTCTGGTGTGAGATGAGGACACTCCTCCACATCAAGTTCATGACTGCAGAAAAACACAAAGATTTAAATATGACTATTATTTACACATCTACACTGCTTTCTTTTTTTAAGCCATTAATAAACATTCTAATTTCTTATTGACGTCTACTTTGTCTATTTCTTTTCATGTGTGTAAAGAATAGAGCCTTTAAACATAATTTCTGCACCAGAAAAATGTTTTTGGTTAGGTTAAGATTTAGTTTAGCAGTGGAGGTTTTCCAGCACTGCGGCGCAGCACAGGATCTCTGTGGAGTTACATCACTTCACGTATTTATTGTTTCATATTAGGAAAATTCACAATGTGCTATAAAGTACAGGTAAAAGTCTAAAATGAAACTACTGCAACATTGAAAACGAGTTGAAGCCCTCAGCTGAGCGAGGAACCAAAACTTTACTGGATATTAGAATTCAGAGTTTTATAGCAAATGAGATGAAAACAAAACTGGTGTCAGCTAATTTACAGAAGCCTGAATTTCACCAAAGGGAAGTAAAAATATGAAAGAGAAGATGGTCTTTAAACTGACTTGTTATTAAAGGGAGAACTTCTTGAAATTGAATACACATACAGAACAAACTCACCTACGTTTGACTTTAGCACGTCCTCCTTCTGGGGCTTTGTCTTCATCATCGTCATCATCATCTCTGTTTGACATCTTCTTCCTTGAGCCGTACTGTCCGTCAGAGCTGCCGGCAACCTGCCGCGAATCTGAGTGGAAACATCAAACATGTGAACCAGCACAGTTCACACCGAATACACACCGAATACACACACACACACACACACACACACACACACACACACACACACACACACACACACACACACACACACACACACACACACACACACACACACACACACACACACACCGAGTACACACACACACACACACACACACACACACACACACACACACACACACACACACACACACACACACACACACACACACACACACACACACACACACACACACACACACACACACACACACACACACACACACACACACACACACACACACACACACACACACACACACCGAGTTACCACCGAGTACACACACACAGTTATTATTACCGGTTTGTTCAGTGGTGTTCTGCTGGGAGGAGGCAGCAGGTCTCTTGCGATCGTTCCCTCCATCAGAAGGATCATCGGCACCGCACTGACATCTGACATCAGTCTCACTCACACACTCTCTGACATCAGTCTCACACACACACTCTCTGACATCAGTCTCACACACACACTCTCTGACATCAGTCTCACACACACACTCTCTGACATCAGTCTCACACACACACTCTCTGACATCAGTCTCACACACACTCTCTGACATCAGTCTCACACACACACTCTCTGACATCAGTCTCACACACACACTCTCTGACATCAGTGTCACTCACACACTCTCTGACATCAGTCTCACACACACACTCTCTGACATCAGTCTCACACACACACTCTCTGACATCAGTCTCACTCACACACTCTGACATCAGTCTCACACACACACTCTCTGACATCAGTCTCACACACACACTCTCTGACATCAGTCTCACTCACACACTCTCTGACATCAGTCTCACACACACACTCTCTGACATCAGTCTCACACACACACTCTCTGACATCAGTCTCACTCACACACTCTCTGACATCAGTCTCACACACACACTCTCTGACATCAGTCTCACACACACACTCTCTGACATCAGTCTCACTCACACACTCTCTGACATCAGTCTCACTCACACACTCTCTGACATCAGTCTCACTCACACACTCTCTGACATCAGTCTCACACACACACTCTCTGACATCAGTGTCACTCACACACTCTCTGACATCAGTCTCACTCACACACTCTCTGACATCAGTCTCACTCACACACTCTCTGACATCAGTCTCACTCACACACTCTCTGACATCAGTCTCACTCACACACTCTCTGACATCAGTCTCACTCACACACTCTCTGACATCAGTCTCACACACACACTCTCTGACATCAGTCTCACACACACACTGACTGTCTGTCTCTGAGCTCCCTCCTTCCTGTAAAGTGCAGCTCTGTCCAAAAAGATCCCTGACAGCCGTGATGCCGTCTTCTATCTGTCGTCTGTTAGTCTGTCCTTCAGAGGGGGTGTGTGTCCCTCCGTCCATCTCCGCTGCTTCTCCTCCACCAGTGTTGTAGCCGGCCTGCTCAGCGGTCCAGCCCTGTGCTGCCCAGTAGGAGTACTGCTCCCAGTAGGAGTAGTAGGTCTCTGCAGCATGTTGGTCCCACTCAGACTTTGTTTCTGGGTTGTCCCATGGACTCGTCTCTGTTCCTGGATCGTCTGATGCCTGCAGTTCAGCCTCTGGATGTTTCTGCAGCCAGCTGCTCCACAGCAGAGATGATTCCTGTTGAGCTTCAGAGGACACAGAAGAAAAGTTTGAATATTAACGGGCAGTATTTAAGGTGAGGTGTTGAAGGGTTTGTTCCACATACAGTAGGACGTCCCACATGATGTCCACCGATCATCATCCAGGACAACTAAAACTACATCTGCTCCACTGGAAGCTCTGGAAAAAAACTGAGATTATTTGATCAAAGTACTGTTTGAAAGTTTAAAAAGTTCTGGTTTATTAAACGTATTACTTAGTTTGACTGGTTTACTAAAAGCGTCAGTAAGGAAACAATCAGGACTTCACCTGGACTACTCAAAGACTGCAGCAGCTACACGTATCTTTTACAATTGATTTCAAATGTCTTTTACTCCTTTATAAAGCTTTAATTAATCTTGCTCCTCCCTACATCAGAGACCTGGTCTCATTTGATGTTCCTGCAGCATCACTGAGGTCCTCCTCCGCTTTTCTTTTAAATGTCCCTCATGTGTCCCACAAAAGGTCTTTTTATGAACTCACTGACATCAGAATCAGAAACTCTGAGTGTTTCTAAAAGAAAACTAAAGACTTCTCTTTCTAATCTGGCTTTCTAGTGCCATTTCTCATCCTGATTTTTTAACTTTTAATTATTGTTTTTATCCCTGATGTTTTTTTTATGTTTCTGAGTTTCTGAATTATAACGTTATTTCATTGTTGCAATTTTAAGTCCTTCATTTTATTTAACCTAAATGTTTTACTATCTGTTTGATGGCTTATTTATTCATTTGGTTCTCTGTGTGTGTGTGTGTGTGTGTGTGTGTGTGTGTGTGTGTGTGTGTGTGTGTGTGTGTGTGTGTGTGTGTGTGTGTGTGTGTGTGTGTGTGTGTGTGTGCGTGCGCACGCACCGCTGTGATGTGATGTGATGTGATGTGATGTGATGGCTTGTATGAAAGGTGTTAATAAATAAGTTACCCTCTGATAATAATAGATGACCTTGGCTGAGGAGTTTGTTTTCGTTGCGGTTTGTTTGTTTGTTTGTTTGTCTGTCTGTTAGGAGGATTACGTCATGAAACATAGTTAAAGGTTGGAGCACAGTTAAAGGAAGAACCCATTCAATTTTGAAGTGAATAAAAAACACTAAGTGGATCTACAAATTTACATAAAATTATTTTTTTCCTAAACATTGTGAAATAGGACATTTGGCCAACTAAATGTCAAACATCTTAAAATCCAGAGACATGTCTTTTTTCATAGTTTGTGCTTGTCAGGTAAATTTAGACCGAGATGACGTATTTTTATTGGGCTTTAAGTTTCTATCATTCAGTCTGAAACATGTCTCAAATCTGATGTGGGCCAATGTCAGAAAACTACATATGTCATTGTGTTAATCTGTGTAACAGTAGCGTGTCCATCTGTACATGTGTGCACTTCAGTATAATCCTCATGCCCCTCCTCCTCCTCCTCCTCCTCCTCCTCCTCCTCCTCCTCCTCACCCCAGTAGGTCTCCCAGCCAGGATCCGGAGTCCCTCCTGTTTCCTCCACCGGTTGATCCTCATCTAAAATCACATAGTGGTGTCAAATGTGAATATATAACAATAATATAATATAATATAATAAAAACAGATATATGTCAATGTCCTTAAACTGCAATGTGTTAAGAGGCAGTTTCAAGGATTTATCTGATATAAATACAACAGCAGAAAGTTACAGAGCAGCCCGGACAGCTGCTGGTTCACCTGCTCTATAAACATTTGTAATTAATAATAATTATGATAAAAAGTTGACTGTGTCACCTTTGTTGTCACCCTGTGCATCTTCTTCATCAGCTGGTTCTTCATAAAACGAGACAGGATTCCTGTTTGTCCTCCGTCTCTGTCACATGACCAACAGTTCAGTTCATTATTTCATAAAGGTGATTGATCACACAGACATGAACAGCAGCCGCTCGGACTCACCGCTCTCCTCTGGTCAGACGAGGTGACGAAGGCCAGAGGCAGACCCATGCTGGCCATCAGCTGAGACTCTTCATCCAGAACCACCGCCTCCTCCTCTTCCTCCTCCTCCTCCTCTTCTGCTTCTGAGAGTTGAGGGAAAATGTATTTCAGAAGAATCATCTTTTCTGTTGATTTCATGCTCTCTGTGCCCTTCATTCAATATAACCAGCTGAGGAATGTGAACAACATGCCCCCCCCCCACCCCCCCCGTGTGATTAAAACATAATGAATGAGTACCTTGAACTTCAGAGGAGAGCAGCCGGTTATCAGAGCGATACAGCTCTCGGTCACTGCAGAGAGGAGAACAGAGAGAAACAGCTGATGAAGACAGTTTCATCCATCCAGACTTTCTCAGGGTTTAAAGGTCTCACTGCAGATCCAAGTCAACAAGTCCTGTTGGAAACTTAGACAACTCAACTGCAAACTTAAAGTCACCAAACATTGAACATGCAGGTTAAGTTAAATTACTCTATTTTATCTTGTCAACCAGTATTTATAACAAAAAACATAAATAGCATGTAGTTAAAGGTCCTGTGAAGCGAAACACTTCCCCTGCAGGATTTAGCCGAAACATTCATATTTGGAAGCGGATGAATCTGAGTCGGTCAACACAGAGGAGAGAGAACAACATTGTAGGAGGTGTAGTTGAAGCTGCCACTGAACTGGATTTTTAATACAAATGATCAGATACAGCAGATTTCACAACTAGATTCAGTTCTGATTCACAGGGTCCTGATTTGATTCCATATCGATTCAGTTTGGGATAAACAGAATCTCAGAAAACGTTTTTCTCATTTGAACAAAGAACCCTCTAACATAGTGCATCATAAAAAAATATTCATGTTTATAGTAAGAAAAGACCCCAAAGCAGTTACATTAATGCACTTTTCATTACACAACAACAACAACAACAAGATACTCTTTGTTTCCAGATTAAACCCACAACATCTGGTGGGTCACAGATTTCAATATAAAACAGAACTGAGGTCAGACTGTCTGCATGTTAACAGACCCAAAAGAAACCGGAAGGTAATAACAGAACACGCACACACACACACACACACACACACACACACACACACACACTATTTACACACCACATACAAATAAATGAATCCATAATAATACAGAATAATTCCTCAGTGCTTTTGGTTCCTGTTTTTTTGCAACATATTTTAAATGGCTCTGTACTGTACGACATGCTGATTAAAATCTAAAGATATAAAACTGAAGACAGTAAATCTCGGAGATGCTCACTGTACGAAGGCGCGTGAGCAGCGGCAGTGGACCGTCTCGTGGCCCCCCGCGGGGCGTCTCCTGCTCAGGACGATGTCCGCCACCACCGTCACCCTGCTCCTCTCCAGCAGCATGGCGGGCTCCTCGCTGACGTTAAAACACGCAGAAACACGAGCAGCAGTCTGCGGCCACACGTGGGCCGCTCCCAGGGACAGCACGCGATCACTTCCGCAGCATACCCACTTCCTGTGTTCCACCGGAAGTCGACAACACCGTCGGTGCGATCGATGAGTCTGAATAATCACCTCCCAATTCATTTCTAACGACTTTTCGTTGGCGGCTGTATTTAAAATACCAGAAGGACAATGAATAAGGACTTCGGGAAAAAGACAGTCCGGCGAGGCAACGTCATTATGCGACGGCTGATGTTGATGACGTATTATTCCAGGTGAAACTACAAATGTAAGAAGATGGACTACAAGAAGCACCTTCGTGTTGTCTCGTGCAGGCTGTAAACACGTCAACAACCTCAATAACAACGTCTTAAAACACAAGAACGGGCCCTAATAAACACACAATTATCTTAATCAGGGCAAATCTGATGTATGTGTAGCTGATAAAAATCGTCAATTTATAATTTCCTGAACAATAACATATATATAATACAATTATAAGTAAGTACAATTACGCATATTTATTGTTACTGGGCTTCCTATTGTTTCATGTTTTGGTAGTTAGACTACGTTATTTATCAGAGCGGTCACGTGAGTTATTAGTTATTAGGAGCCCAAATACATGCACCACGTGTACTGTAAATATCCTGCTGTGGCACTTTAGAATGGAAATGTCTGTAATAAAACACTTGACATGACAGAAAAATATGATTGACTTTAGTAAAAAGATCTACGGAAGTGCATTGCTTTCACAGAAGAAAAAATATCGACCGTTTATCTCCTAATTACGAGATCCGGATCTCGTAATTACAGCATCTTTTCTCGTAATTATGAGATGTGGATCTCATATTTATAACATTTTGTCTCGTGATTACAAGATTCTGATGTCGTAATTACAGGATAAGATGACTAATTGTGTTTTTCTTACTGAATGCAATGCACTTCAGCAGCATTGAAACCTGTGACATTTAAACTGAGCGTTAAAAAAACGGTCAATGAAAAAAGACAAACATGAAGAAAAAAATCTGAAGTTTGACATTAAAAAACATCATAATGCAAAAAATATCATCATCAAATAAACTAGTGAGATTATAAGATTATAATTATTTAAAGAGTGTGTTTTATTTTTCAGAGAAAGTCTTTCAAATGCCAATACTACTTTTTTCTATGTAGTTGTTTCAATGGTTCCTTTTCAGTTTTGTGGTTAAATATAAAATCTTACTTCCAGAGCCAAACTACACTGTTCCTGTTCTGGCCCAATAAATGGTCAGCTTTTTATCCCGTTGAGGTATTTTTGCTGCAGGTTTCTGTGCTTGCTTTCTTATCATCTCCATGTACCGTATCTTCATGCACCTTTTCTGAAGTATACGGTGTTTCCTTCTGTCCAATCCGGTGAGCAGACCTGTGGTTCGTTTCCTTCCAGCACCTCCATCCAGCCGTTTTGTCACAAATTAAATACTAGCCTTTGTAAGATTTGAACTCATATTTTACTGGTCTTAGCGAGAAGAAGCATTCAAATTTTTCAAGACAATGAGAAAAACACAAAAGAAGAAGAAATCTGCTATAAAAAGAACAGTTAGGCAAAGTTCTATACATACAGTATAAGATGAAGAAAAGCAATGTGACGCTCGTGGCTCATCAGACAGAAACGTGTATCATTCAGTGTCAAACAGCATGCCATTGTACACCACAGTGCAGTCAAATGAATACAAATGCATACAATCAAATGTCAGAATGTAAGCCGTAGTTCAGTAGGTAGGTAACAAACATTCTTCTGCAGAAACATTATCTTCATAAAAATCAAAGACACAGCTCAGGCTGGGAAACCACAGACGTTCGAAGAGTCCTGAACGGAGAGTCCTTTCAGTCCATCTGTGAAGACGCGACTAACTCGAATCTCTCTCAACCAAAAAGGACACGTATGAGAAAACAGTAATATTTATGAATCTCTCTGAAATAGCATGTTAAATGGAAATAAGAAAAACCTTTGAATCGGAAGGGGAAATTGTCGTTTCTATACAGTGACGAGTTTGTTGTGGTCGGTTCTTCTCGCCATCCTGCATAGAAGCAGTTCAGATGATCAGCATCCGTTCACCACAGAGATGAGTCCATAACTGAGCCCGAACACTGGAGGTGGGGGACCAGTGGAAAATACTGTTTCCAGTTCAGGCTGAAGTACTGAAGCTGTCTGTGTCAGCAGCAGTTAAATCCCTGTCGACACACATACTGGTCTTCACTGTAGAACCAGAGGGCACCACGTTCATAGCTTCTAACACAGGGGTGTCAAACTCACTTTAGTTAAGGGGCCACATACGGCCCACTTTGATCTCAAGTGGGCCAGACCAGTAAAATCATAGCGTAATAACGCATACATAACGACAATATTTCTCTATGTTTAAATCATTGATGAAGGTTTTTGGATGATAAACCCTGTTTTAAGGTCTTTCTGCAATAAACTAGAAACATAAAGACCAAAAACTCAGACATCAGCCCACTGTTTATCTGCCCCGGCTCTCCTCTGCAGATTCCCTCGCTTTGTGACGCGTTTGATGTCAAACGCGTCACAAAGCGAGCAGCGAGCGCGGCTGCCTGTGGCACCGAGCGCTTCTTCCTCCGGAGCAGACGTCGCATTTACGCTGTTTTTGAAGCAATTACTGGATTGATTAAAAAAAATAACAAAACGTCTTTCTGTAATTTTCACACTTAGCAAAGTCATCCGGCGGGCCGAGCTGGACCCCCTGGCGGGCCGGATCCAGCCCACGGGCCGTATGTTTGACACCCCTGTTCTAACACAATGGATTGTTTCCAAAATTAGATTTTTGTTGTTGTTCCACTGCTGTTTCCTGTTTTTATACTTTTAACTTTTTCTAAAGTCAAAGAAGTGATTTCGCAGTTGACTTTCCCTATAAAACAGCAGGATGTCAGCAGTGCTTGTTTTTTCCTTCTTTAAGTCGGTCTCAGATGAACTGAATTAAAACTCACTGATGAGCGCTGGTCTCAGACCGGCCTGCAGCTCTGCTTCCCAACAACTCCAAGCTGCTACACACTTTATCTTGCATAGAAAAAGAAAAAGAAAAAGAAAACACACAGAACGGTTGGCTGAGTTCAGATGGTTGTGGACAGGTCGGTGGTCCAGTCTGCATGTCAGGATTCAACAGAGAACACGAGTCAGCCGGGGAGTTGTTGGAAGGTGTTTTGTTGTGATGGAACCAGGTCAGCTGCTAAACTCATCCCTCTCCTGTCTGTACACAGATAAACGTACTGACTCTGGGTCAGACGGTGTGAGACGCTTCTTAAATAACCATGATGTTAAGAATTCAAAGGTTATTACTTTTAGACAAATGATAAAAACAGACAACCTGAGTGAACCTGTTGAGGACCGTCAGGACTCCGTTCAGCCTTCGAACGCTGAACTCCGCCCTGAACACATTTGGCAGCAGATCAGTGAAATTAAAACACAATCATTAAAACATTAATGCACAAAAAGTCATTGAGACACTGTCAGTTACATCGATGCAAAAATAGAAGTACGATGTTCCCCTTTTCTTCTTGAATCCAAATAACGCAAACAAAGTCGTGGCTCCGTCTCCGTCAGACAAGCAAGCCAGTCAGTGCGCACAAACACAGACGTCTCCAGTCTTAAGGCTCAAATCAAACTGGAGCGAATACAAATATAAGGCAAATGATGAAAGATGACACTTAATATTAAAAAAAAAAAAAACATTCGAAATTATGAGCATTGCTACACATGGAGGGTTATTGGGGTTCATGGATCGTTATTTTCTAGGCGGAAATATAACACAAAGCAATACAAATAATAATGTACAAAAAAAGCAAATATGTAAACAATAAATAAAATAAATGTTTATGAAAAATATATGAATTTAATATGAATAAATTAATTACATAAATTAACTTCCAAAAGAAATGTAAATGAAATGATATGATATGTAAATGCTAATGAACACGTCCACTCATCCGAGGCCTGTAACGTTATGGCACTGTCCTCTGCAGCCGTCCTTCTGTCCCGCCGTCCTTCTGTCCCACCGTCCGTTGTACATACATGTAACAGGGACACACGCTCCGCCGGGCGTCGCTGTGCTTTAACATCCACGCTGTGACGCCACGCCACCCGTCCTCCACGAAGTCTGTAAATAAACCTCCTCCAGGCCCCTCCGGTGATCGCCTCGCTCACTACTCCCTATGCTTAGAAAACTACCCCCACCCTAATGTCTCTACGGCGGAGGGCTCAGATGAACCACTCCTTCTTGCTCTCGTCGATGGTCTCGGTGAACGCCGGGTCGTTGACGATGATCGCCGCGTCGGCGCAGTCCGCCGACTCGGCTCCTTTGGCCTCGTTCGTGTGGTAGGAGCCTTTGTGGCGGAACATGTGGCGGATCACGAACACCATGATGCAGAGGACGGTGAAGATCACCATGGAGATGATGCCTGGAAACAGAAAAGAGGAGCACCTGGTTTAAATTTAAATACAAATATTTTCTATTTTTACTTCACGTGCTCCTTTATGGTTTAAATAAAAAGTGCGTCGCTGGAGTCAGTTTGTATGAAGGGTTTGGTCTCCGTGGGGTCATTTGAAGGCTCTGCTCTAACACTACCGTTAAACCAGATTTACCTCCAACGATGGCAGAGTTGCGATCCACACCGTCACTGCTGGCCTTGTCCTCATTGAAGGGGAAAACTGCTCCAACTGCGGACAGAGGAAACATCTGTTGTATATCTGACTTTGATATTCCTTAATGTTCCTCGTGTGTGTGTGTGTGTGTGTGTGTGTGTGTGTGTGTGTGTGTGTGTGTGTGTGTGTGTGTGTGTGTGTGTGTGTGTGTGTCTCTACCAGCTTCCATGTGCCAGGGGTCACTAGCCGCTGCCATGGGGGAGATGGTGAGAGGCGAGGCTCCACAGTTGGAGGGAACCAGGATCCCAAGAGTGCTGACCGGCGCCACCATCCCCGAACGAAGCGCAGCTTTCAGAGGCGCCACGCTGTTGAACTGAACTCTGGACAGACAGCCCACGAAACCCGGCGTGTTGTAGCGCTCGATCAGGATCGGGTCGATCTGTCCTGTTTCTACAGACACATACAGGAAGGTTTTATTCAAGTTGTCAGGTCATCGTCAGGATCCAACACACTCAGCTCTGTTTTTGTTCATCTCTCTGCAGTCTGGACCTCATTTTCCTGCTGACTCAGATCTCACAAAATAAGAGAGAAGCAAGTTCGATTTTTTTTCTTGCTCTGACTTAATGCTGCCACATGATGTTAGAAATAGTTCAAAAGGTAAACATAACATTTTATTAGGTTTTTTATTTAACATAAACACAAAAACACGTAGGTGTGTTTGGTTTCTTCAAATTCCCCAAACGAAAGTGTGATGGGATGAAGTTCATGTCTCCACCAGCAGAGGGTGCCCAAAGCACACAGAGTACAAAGCTGTGGTTGACATGGATTCATACAATAAAACTTCTACTGTCCTGAAACAGATGAAACATGGACATAAACGTAAGAATAATGACCTCATACCAGGAATAATTACAGATGTTAGCTCCCTCACACACTAACTATCAGTGTTAAAATGGTATCTACGTAGCATGTTAGCTCACATCTCTGTATTATTACTCACCTATATACAGAATAGTACCACGGTAAAATGTGGACACAGCTTTCCAATGGGTTTCTTTATATTTAAAATTTTTCACTATAAAAAAAAAAACTAGGGATTTCAGAGGAGCCACTAATACTGTAAGAGCCACAGTGGTTGAATATAAGTTCATTTGAATGTTATGCATATTCATAATTTAATTTATTTTATAGTCAGTATACAGGACACAGTTCATTACAAATGTGTTGAAAGAAAAGTTCATGTACATTTGATGTTGATAATATTAATATTGTGGATTAATGACATCACAGAGCTGCATCAGATGCAGGAGGACATCGTTTATCTACCATGTGACACAATGTGAATTTATACAACATCATTACTTCAAGACATGAAGGTCAGTCAGTCTGGAAACATGATAAAAACATTGAAAGTTGGAAAGTGCAGCCTCAAAAAGCATCAAAGTATTTGTTCAGGAGGGAATACTGTGTGAAGCACCCTGAGATCAGTAACAACAGTGAAACCACAAAACATGACATCACACATGACATCACACGTGACATCACACATGACATCACACATGACATCACACGTGACATCACACGTGACATCACACATGACATCACACGTGACGTGAACAACAGGGACAATCAGGCAGTCAGTGAACCGTCAGCTCTG